>NC_056743.1:717322986-717490486 GCF_019279795.1 Protopterus annectens | reverse complement strand
TTATCAAATCTGATTATGTTGTCTTTGTATTTAACTGGAGAAGTTGACCATGCTGTTTTTAAAATAAGTTCCTTGTCCTGTGATGAAAAAAACTTTACTATTATTGATCTCGGGTGATTTTTTGATTTGATGGTTGATGAAGCAGCTCTTAAGGATCTGTGGGCTCTTTCAATTCCATAAGAAAGAGTTTCAGGCAATTTTAAAACTTCTGGTAACCAGGTAGTAAGGAAAGTCACCATGTTATCTCCCTCTGTTTTCCCTGGTAGCCCATAGATGCGAAGGTTATTTCCTCTGGACCTGTTCTCTAGATCCTCTATTTTATTTTTTATAATGAAGCATTTTGTTGTGATGTTGTTTTTCCCCGGGCCTCCGCTGAAAACAGGATCTGTGGAACCTAGTCGGACTTTCCCGGTCAACAAATGTTAAATAAATAAAAAAAAAAAATAAATAAATAAAAATAAACAATGTAGCTGAAGATCTTGTTCTGAGAGTCTGCCCTCAGTATCATTTAAGGATCTCTCTATGTCAGCTATTTGAGACTTCTGTTGCATCATTATTTCTTGTAGTTGCTGTATTTGTTTTGTAGATCTCTCCTCAAAAGTGTCCAGTTTGGTATTCATTTTGTCAAATTTCACTGACAAGTCTTGTATAGCATTTAATAAAGACTGTATCTCCTTTTTCATCGTCTGGTCCTGTGTGGTATGCTTAGAAAAGCTAATTTTCAGTAGATTCAGATACCTTCCTTCTTGTTTTTGACAGGAAAAATAATGTTTAAAGCCAAATTTTTTGCACTGTAGACTTCTAGTGATAGTAGTAGAAGTAATTCAACAAAATAGGTTTGTCTACAATATCTAGTTTTTAAAAATTCCTGTCAGAAATATCTTTTGAGTGCAGAGCTGAGAAAAGATGCTGCCAACCAGTCTGCATCCTAGCCACGCCCCCATGTTTTCCCCTCTTGTGGGAGTGGTAACAAGTTGTTCCATAGCATTTGAGTTTATAAATTCTCGGAACCTTTGGGCTAGGGTGTTGGAGCTAGAGTAATGCTCCCAGTCTATGTTTGGGTAGTTGAAGTCGCCCAATATAATGGTGTTTGGAGAGACCTTCATATTTTCCAGTGTTCTCAGGAAGACCGAGTGGGGTTCCTGGGTTTGGGAGGGTGGTCTGTAGCAGGCTATAAACTGGAAGGCAGTTTTACCCACTGTTAGTTGCACATGGATAGTCTCTGATGCTTTGTGCTTTGCCACCAACCTGGAGGTGTGGGTATCTTTGATGAATATCGATTCTCCCCCTCCTTTTGTGGTTCGGTCCAAGTTTTGGGGCTGAAAAGCATGGTATGAGGTATAACCTGGTAGTGCTGGGGTGCTCTCGGGAGCCCTGAACCAGGTTTCTGTTACTGATCAGATATCAATGTTCTCTATGCTAAGGAGAGTTTTGAGTGCATGCATCTTGAGGTTTAGACTTCTGGCGTTGAGTAGCATTACTCTTAGTTTCTTATCCCTTGTGATACCTATGGAGGTGGGTTTGTCTTTTGAGCCTTGCCTAAAAAAGGCACTATGGGGGTAGCAAGAGCCTTTGCCAATATCCGAAAGCCCAGGGGTGACAGGTGCAAGCCGTCCCTAGCAAAGCATCGTGGCTTGTCGAGCATATCATCCCAAGCTGACAGGCATTGGATCCCCTTTGAATGACACCAGTACTTAAGCCAATTGTTGAAATTGATCATCTTGTCTTCATATTGTGGCA
Organism: Protopterus annectens; assembly: GCF_019279795.1. Taxonomy (NCBI): domain Eukaryota; kingdom Metazoa; phylum Chordata; order Ceratodontiformes; family Protopteridae; genus Protopterus; species Protopterus annectens. The sequence goes on along the minus strand of NC_056743.1, from coordinate 717,488,746 downwards.
TCATTCTTGGTGAGGGTAAGATGCTACTCAAGGTCAGAGTCATAGCGGCCTGGGCTACATGCTCAGAGAGCTCCTCTATGTCTCTTTTCATGTAGTCCAGGGAGGTACGTCTCAGGTCATTCACACCAGCATGGACAATGACTGAGTCATATTTGTACTTGCCTTGGAGTGACCTGAGTGCTTGTGTTATGTGGCGGATCCTAGCGCCCAACAGGCTGCTCACCATAACCCTCTCCTTGTTCAGCCTGGTGAGCAGGACGTCAGTGTGCCTGACGATAGAGTCACCTATTACAAGTGTATCAGGTGTGTTGTTTAGTCTTAAGGGCTGTGACTGTTCGGTACACTGGCTTTGTGAGATATGTGTTGCACGTGTTTTGTTTTGGGGTAGCGGTTGCTTGGGTGTCTGCTTTGGAGGTCTCTGCTGCTTAGGTAGATCTTTATTTAGAGCCTCCGAGTATGTTTTTGTGTGATTATGTGTTTGGTTTGCTGTCGTGGTAGGTCTATGTGAGACTGGAATTGCAGTGAGTGTGGTTTCCTTCTCCTCCTGACTGGTTATGCCAGTACTGAGTTGAGAGAGCTTAGCCTCCAGTTTGGCTATATGGTTGCATCTCTCACATGTGTTGGAATTTGTTGGGAGGAGGAGAGGGTTGTCTGTGTACATGAGGCAGTTGTAACATTGCCTCAAGATTCCCAGATTCACCAGCTGGACCGGAGATGAGATTGACAAGTGACCTTTGGACATGCTAGAATAATATTGGGAATTCCTTCATAATTGAAAACAAGGGCCAGTGGGGAGTGAGGGTGTAGTGCTTTTAATTTTTAGTGCTGACTTATATAATTGCTTTAGTGAGCAAGTGCCAGGTAACTTAAGTGCAATGTGTTACAGGTAACTTAAATGCAAAAGTGACAAACAGCAACTTTCTTTCAAGTGAAACAAGGAAATAAGTACAGTAAGCAATGCAGATATCACTAGTGATCCACAGAAGCACCGAGAAGCCGCGTATTAGGTGGAATTAGTGTTCCAGGGAAATAACAAGCAAACAAACAACAAGCATATAAACAAAGCTAGATTCAGCAGGCCTGGATCTAGTCTATGCTACAGCAAACAAGGTGTACCAATTTCAGTAAGATACAGTTCAAATATTCAGGCACTATAAACCTTTAACCAGAAATTCCCAGCTCAGAAGGGCAGAGTCCAGCCTCTTCTCCCACAAGAGTGCAGACCACGAACCTTCTTAATGTAAAATAACTGGCCTGAAGCCCAAGTGCTTAAACCAGAACTAATACACTTTAAGAATAACAGACACTGGGCTCTCAATCAGCAGTTCCCAACTTAGAAGGATGAAAGCTACCTGTCCTGCTACCACAGTGCATGCCACAAACCTTCCTAATGTAAAACAACTGGTCTGAAGCCCAAGTGCTTAATCCAAAAGACTTAGAATGATAGCTATACTTTAATCAAGTTACTACCAAGCAGTAATAAATACAATTGAATACTTCAGAGAATGCCTGGATTAGTGCTCAAGTTACACAAACAAAGCTAGATCCAGCAGGCCCGAATCCAGTCTATGCCACAGCAAACAAGGCGCACCAACTTCAGTAAGAAGCAGTTCAGATATGCATGCACTATAAGCCTTTAACCAGAAATTCCCAGCTCAGAAGGGCAGAGTCCAGCCTCTCCTCCCACAAGAGTGCAGACCACGAACCCTCTTAATGTAAAATAACTGGCCTGAAAGCCCAAGTGCTTAAACCAGAATTAATACACTTTTTAGAATAATACCTAATAAAGCTGTTTTTATGGCACCTAATAAAGCTGTTTTTATGGTCAATTTAGCCTTATTGTGGTGAATTCCAGGTTTGTTCCTTGTTCTACATTCATACTTATCTTCATACACCTGGATTCTTCGGTTGGAGCATCTTCTTTTTGTTCTACACTTTTTAGAATAACAGACACTGAGCCCTCAATCAGCATTTCCCAACCTAGAAGGATGTAAGCTACCTGTTCTGCCACTACAGTGCAGACCACAAACCCTCTCAGTGCAAAACAACTGGTCCGAAGCCCAAGTGTTTAAACCAAAAGGCTTAGAATGAGTTACACCAAGCAGTGATAAATACAATTGAGTACTTTTAAGCTGATGAAAAAGTAAAATAAAGTAGGTAGAAATACAAGTACAGTAAAAGCAGATGATTTTTTTTTTCTGAACAAGTGCTGAGATCAAAGAAACAGATTTGAGTGCTGAAACTAGAAAACTGGCTAGTTATAAGAAAAAAAAAACTAAGCTAGAAGGCTTCCCTCCAACACAGAAGGGCTTGGGGGCTCAGAAGCCTACAAATAGTCTATACCGCTTAACAGGAAAGGCAGGAAACAAGCTTACATTTTTTTTTCCCCAGATGCTCTCTTTGTACACAGTAGGAGTGCCTGAAATCAGAATATGATCTCACTGCACTATGTTGAGTGAGCAAATGAGATGGGTCCAGAAGGAGTATCCAAACACAAATTTACAAGAGGGGCGGGCAGTTTCAAGGCCACTAAGATTAACACCAAAACAAAAACAGGGAAGGTGGGTGGGACTAACTGAAGAGCAGAGTCAAAACTTCCAGTTCAGTTAATATTCCTGCAATACAGTTAAAATCAATTTAAATACTGTATTTTTTGAAAAAAAAAGTGCAGATAAAGGTATTTAAATTCTCTTATACATCCAGTTGAATACAGCTAGTTCTTAGCCGGCCAAAGCTGAGGTTTTTAAGCAGAAAATATTTCACACTGTACCACTTAAATAGACAAGGACAGGAAATCAAAGAATGCGACTACCCCCACACCTGTAATTACTAGCAAATAACAAAATTCAGCAAACACTGACTAACTTCCAGTTCAGTTAATATTCCTGAAACACAGTTAAAATCAATTTAAATACTGTATTTTTTGAAAAAAAAAGTGCAGATAAAGGTACTTAAATTCTCTTATACGTCCAGTTGAATACAGCTAGTTCTTAGCCGGCCAAAGCTGAGGTATTGCTGGTTTCACAAGTGAAAATACTGTTATGTACCCAAGTATATACTGATTTTACTAGTGAAAATACTGTAATGTTCCCAAGTGTACCACTGGTTTCAATGGTGAAATAGAAGAACCGAGTTTCTGTATTCAAGCTGTCAAGGTGCCAAAAGCAGAATAATTAGCTGATGATGTGCATGTATTCCATGGCATGCCACATGATTATCACTAATTTTATGCATTGCCTGGCTGTTGAGCCAGTCAGCTGTATGACTGCTATTAGTGGAAGCACAAGCATTCTTACTATGAATGAATATCAGTGACAACCACTTTAAACAATCACTAAGGATGTACTTCTTCCACAGCAGTGTGACTTTGGAGTTAGTATATATACGTAAGAAGGTGTGGTAGGTGTCTTCCTCCACATGGGGGTGCAAGAGGTGCTTAATCCTTGAAAAAGTGTTCGGTATGGATTTGCATCAACAGCATGTGCTGAAATTACTGTTGCTGAGGCTACAAGAATCCTTCTGCCTGTCTTTTCATTCTTGCTACTGAAGGGAAGAAACTTATGTAACTCAGGAACTTTGGCTACTTTTTGTCGTATCAAATGGCATCACCATCCCAGATGATTGCTTATGTTGTAAATGATGGTTTAATAAAGATGTTTCTTATTTAAAAAAAGGAGGGAGGAACTGAATAATTTATGCAATATTGATAAAGTTATATGATATACACCATTATATGTGAAGTATGGGTCTATATTAGAACATCGACTTTTTAAAACGTCGACTGTTCTAATATCGACCCCTATTCAGCGAACGCTGACAGCATCCCAGGGAAAAAAAATTTGCTGTTCTGACACACATGCACATGACACAAACACACCAAACAAAAAGCAATCCACACACATACACCTAAAATCCTACATCTAACCCTACACTAAACTGTACACACACCAGTAGCTATCCACTTACCTGAACCCAAACCCTAACCCTAAGGTCTGTCACTATCACACACTCACCTCACCTGTGCCCTAACCCTAAATCACCTACCCTGCCCTAACCCTCATGTCCACACAATCACACACTTACCTGATCCTGAACTGTAACTTTCCACCACAGTGCTGAACATAGCAAAGCCACAGGAACGGCCAACAGAATTCCTTCCCTAGGAAGAAATTCGGTGTTCCGCAGCTTCCCTATTTTCAGAGTTTACTGAATAGGGGTCAATATTAGAACATTTGAGGTTGTGAAACTTTGATATTCTAATATAGACCCGTGAAGTATAATGTTTGTTAATGTTAATTTCTTTAGGCAGTTTTATTACTTTTGTAAAGATGTAAATTTGCCTATGTAACAAGTGATAATTCAATAAAGGTGTTAAAAAAAACAGAATGCCCAAAGTAAGGTAGTTTTATCGCTTCCATTATGTAGCATATATTCATATAATACCTGTGTCAATAGGTTATACCAAATGTTATTGATATGTCAAGATGACCGTGGACTGCACTGAAGATGTCAAAGTTATCCTCAGAGTAGATCATTTATACTCATAGTGATGTTTTAGAATAAGCTAATTTTGCTCATCCAGTGCAAAGTAATTGCCCAAGGATGTTCTCAAGTTATACAGGTGAGAGGTGGTGTAACAAATGCAAGGTTATCATTTAACTCCAAATTTTTTTCAGTTAGCAGGAGGGTAAACCCATGTTCTATCAGTTTGCATGAACTACTGTATGCTTTGTAGATTTCTACTGGTCAATGAAGACCTTTCATTATAAAGCATTTGAAAACTCACAGAGTCAGCCTGCAATCTATAATACAGACAAACATTTTAAGTCTATATACATGGGATATGGTGTAGATAAAGACCAGAAATAACTGAAGTATATGGTTGCCACCCATCCTGTTGTCAGTGCACTCACGAGTTAAGCTACCTTATCCCATTGCCCGCTGTATCAAGCAGTAGGACCGGAAAAGTCCCACTTTTGTGATTGCACTGAATTGCCATGGAAAAGCCGCGATTACTTCTGGCTTTTTCATGGCAATTCAGTTACGTCACCAACCTGGACCTGCAGGCAGAGCTGACCCCTGTTAGGTCCGGGTGCTTTAAATTGTGCAGCAATTGGCTGCAATTTATGAAGGTGATGGGGACTGGGGCAAGAAGAGCCCTACAAAGATTACGGCTGTAGAGCAGTTTGTTTTACCGCTTCTACAGCCGGTACGAAAAGTAGCAGAGAAATTTTTTTTTTTAAAAAGCTGAGATAGCCAGCAAACAGCTAAGCAAGCCAGACAGCTACAGAGCCAATACTATTAGAAACAGAACAGCAATATGAGGAAAACATCTGGATATTCTGTAAAAATCTGTACAATTGAGAGGTGTACATCCAGCCAACCATTCATGCATCAGTGCAGCCATCCATCCATCTATCCATCTAGCCACTCCAGCAGCCAGACAGCTAACCACTGCAGTGACCAGCCATTCATCCAGCTACTCCCATCCAGATAGCCACTCCAGCAGCCAGTCAGCTAACCACTGCAGTGACCAGCCATTCATCCAGCTACTCCCAGCCAGCTAACCACTCCAGGCAGCCAGCCAGCCATCCATCCATTCAGCCAGTCATTCATCCAACCAGTCATCTAGCCACTCCAGCCAGCCAGCCATTCATTCAGCCAGTCATCCAAACATCCAGCCAGCCAGCCATCCATCCAGCTAGCCACTCCAGACAGCCAGCTAGCCACGCCAGCAGCCAGCCAGCTGTTGTACCCATAACTGCTTCTTTGTCACCACACCTGTGGTGATGTCATGGTAGAGGGTGTGGCCAGTGTCATAATGGCCACACCCCATGTCCCACTTTGGCCCAATTAAAAGGTGGCAACCCTACTGAAGTATGGTACTGAGTGATAGTCATTATTAAGACATTATGACTGACTTAACCAAATAATATCAGACTGTTATTATTCACAAATGAAGATATTTCATTAAATACTTCTGATCATATTGCATATTTCTTTTGCATAATTCTTCTTTTCAGTTTGCTTGTTATAGATGTAAAGGTGTGCTGCCAATGACTGCCCTGGTAGCTTTTCTCTTGAGAAGGCAGTCCTAGCAGCCATAGAAGCAGCACAATAGACATGTTTGAGAAAATGTGAACCCTTCTGGTAATGCTTCCTGTGCGTTTTGCTGCATCTTCTTTGGGTTCATGAATGTCCTTGGCAAAGGGGTAGTTCCTTTCAAATCACAGTTGTATTCTCTTTGTTTCTTCATCTACTATTCATAATGAAACATTCTTAAGAGTACTAAATAGTCAGGCCTTAATTCGTGAAAATGGTCTTTGTCCCTGTGCAGTGCCATGCTTGGCAATAATGACAGTCTGCAGTGATGTGTAGTAGAGGGATGTGGAAGCAGTCCAGTCAAAAGTGGCTTAGGGTGTGATGACCAACATGCTATAACTGACCAGCTATTTTATACTATGGCACAGAGGTACATTTCTTAAGCAGGATCATTATGTAAATTGATGCCATAGGGTTTCTGTAAACTAGGTGGGAGGATGGCATAATGCTTAAGGTGTTTACCTTGCAGACACAAGGTGCAGGGTTTGAGTCTCACATGGGGTAATTGGCTAGTCTTAAAATGGCCCACAAGGGCAGTTAGGCTAGTACAAATCTATAAACCTAGGTCACCAAAATGGTGGTTCTAGTCATCCTGGGACCACTAAAATGAGGAAGATGGATTTTTGATTTACATCAAATTAATTAGGAAAGCAACGTCTGCAAATACTTTTTGTATGCTGAAAGTGTATATCCTGAACATTTCATATGTGCTTTTCTAATTGTGAATATATTAGGATATGTAGAACTATGACCAAGTCATGTGATTGTAAAGAAGCATTTACTGAATTTGAAAATTGTCTGAATGATATGGGATACAATAGAGGAATCATCAGTAAAGAGGTGAACTTTAAAAACAGATTTGTGTGAAACGAGGGAAGACCGTTTGAAGTGGCAATTTAGAGAGAGGATAGCCACAGACAGAGAAGACAGTGAGAAGATTTATTGTGTAGTTAAATATGTTATATTTATAGAGATGTTTAAAACAGTTATTCAATCCAATTTGAAAATATGTCATACAGATCCTTTTTTTCATCTAGCTTGTTGTCTAAAGTGCCCATTTTTTCTTATAAATGACCTTTACATATAAGAGAATTCCTGTCTTACAAAGTGTAACTGGTGTGATTATATTTAACTTATGTGGCATACAGAGATGTGGGAAATATAATATGTGTAGGTTAGTGCTCACTACCAAACAGGTTAAAAATAATGTTAGATTATTTAAAGTTGAGACAGCTAAGCTGCGTCATCCAGTTGAAGTTTCAGCCAGTAATTACCGAGAGACACATAATAGAAGTTATGCAGACAAACTAGTTACTGAGTCTGTCTTTTAAATATATATACCTTATAATAAAATGTCTCTGTTCAGTAGTGTGTCATAGTCTTTATAATCTTAATGTGATTTATTACTTCAAGAGTTCCAAAATGGCAGACAATATTGGTTCCAGACTGTAAAAACATAGTTACTTATTTTCCTTACAAGGGCAAGTCAGCTACTGAACCTTTACGCCCTTTTGGTTTACAATACTAATGTTTCTAAGTTTGCTCACTATGACAAAGACTGATAAATGATAGAAAGTTATCCATTGACTAATTAATACTTTTCCTATGTCTGTAAGCTTTATTTATAATTAGCCTTCTTAATAATTTTTATCTTGCAAATCAATAAACAACTATAGATTTTGTAGTCTCAGTGAATTATTTCTACATGATAATTGTAATTCAGATCAGTTAGTATGATGGTTATTAAAAAGAGATATGCTTTATATGTCTGAAAGTGATGGGAATAGCATTTAATAAACAAAAAAATGTGTTCAGATTAAGTTTGAAATGCTCTGCAAGTCCATGTATCAGTAGCAAGAATAAAGAAGAAAATTAAGTAGAAAAAGAAGATGTGTTTCCTTTTACTTCTGTTATTATGCTTGTGTTAAAAGTTTCAGTTTTGCATATGTTGCAGCATTACATAGGCTTTCTACAAGTTGTTGAATAAATATTATCTAAGCTGCAAAATTCCTTTTGTTCATGATAACATAAACTGTTTTCTTTGCTGATTATCACCTAATCATGTAATAAATTCAGTAGCTAATATAAGCAAAGATGTTTAGTCATATCTGCCTTTCAATCTGGCATATTTTCCCAGATGTCATTTTACTTACCAAAGCACCATTATAATGCTCCTGTACAGATTAAAATTCTTGTGAGCATTTTTACTAATCCATTAGTGACAGTAAGTAATGACATTCTAAGTAAAGTACTTCATCATTTACCTGAATAAAAGAGCTGTCTTTACAAGTAGGCTTTTAGCTAAGCAGCCATATAATTAGGTAAGATGAAGAATTTGGAAGTTCATTGCCCACTCCTTTCTACATATTTCTTCTCTGACAGTTACAAAATAAATACACTTTAAAAAGAGGTATATGTCTTTCTGGTATATATTTTTAAATCTTGTGAAATAGAGAAAAATTGGATAACTTGTTATTTTCTCTGTACCTCATTGTAGTTGCTTATTTAAATCACTTTCTTAGATGCTATTTTAATATTTAATATCTATTTTTTAAAGATCAGAGAATGTACATTTCCTAGTATTTCACTGCATATTAATGTAATGTCAGTGCTCCCTTTTGATGATTTAGCTATTTATTCTTATTTATTTGCCTAGTATGGATTATGCACAAGGTTTCACACATATTTCATTCAAAGATAGAATGTGGCATACCATATACCACTGTTGTTTCTGGACTCTTATGATGATCAGTACTGAGGATATTGCAATATAATCAAAGTGCATAATTTATCCATGTAATAATTTACCCAAGTGCACTACTGGGTTCACTAGTGAAAATACTCTGATGAACCTAAATGTATTACTGGTTTCACAAGTGAAGATATTGTTATATACCCAAGTATATACTGATTTTACTAGTGAAAATACTGTAATGTTCCCAAGTGTACCACTGGTTTCAGTAGTGAAATAGAAGAACAGAATTTTTGCATTCAGGCTGTCAAGGTGCAGAAAGAATAATCAGCTGATGATGTGAATGTATTCCATGGAGTGTCACATGATTATCACTAATTTCATGCACTGCCTGGCTATTGATCCAATCGGCTGTATGACTGCTATTAGTGGAAGCACAATCATTCTTACTATGAATGAATATCACTGACAGCCACTTTGAACAATCACTAAGGATGTACTTCTTCCACAGCAGTGTGACTTTGGAGTTAGTATACATAAGTAGGAAGGTGTGATAGGTCTCTTCCTCCACATGGGGGTGCAAGGGGTGCTTAATCCTTGAAAAAGTGTTCAGTATGGAATTGCATCAACAGCACTTGCTCCAAGTACTGTTACTGAGGTTATAAGAATCATTTTGCCTGTGCTCTGATGCTTGCTACTGTAGGGGAGAGTTTTATGTAACCCAGTAATTTTGACTACTTTTTGTCATATTAAATGGCATCACCATTCATGATGATTGCTTGTGTCATAAGTGATGGTTTAATAAAGATGTTTCTTGTCTGAAAAAAAAGGGGACATGAATTGAATAATTGATGTAATGTTGCTAAGGTTATATGCTGTACACCAATATATGTAAAGTATAATCTTTGTTAATGTTAATTTGTTAAGACAGTTTGATTACTTTTGTGTAAATGTAAATTTGTCTATGTAAGAGGTAATAATTCAGTACAGGTATTTAAAAAAAAACAACAGAATGCCGAAAGTAAAGCAGCTTCATCTCTTCCATTAGGTAACAAATATTCATTTAATGCCTGTGCCAGTAAGTTATAGCAAATGTTTTTCATACATCAAGGTGACAGTGTACTGCACTGAAGATGTCAAAGTTATCCTCAGAGTAAATCATTTATACACATAGTGATGTTTCAGAATAAGCTGATTTTGCTCATCATTGCAAAGTAATTGTCCAAAGATGTCCTCCAGTTATACAGGTGAGAGATGGTGTAACAAATGCAAGTTTATCATTTAACCAGATTTTTTTTCAGTCAGCAGGAGGTTAAATCCATGCTCTAAGTCTGCATGAATTATGCTGTGTAGATTTCCACTGGTCAATGAAGACCTTTCAGTATAAAGCATTCAAGAACTCAGAGTCAGACTACAATCAATACAAACTTAAGTTTTAAGTCTATGTACATGGGATATGGTGCAGACAAAGACCAGAAATAATTGAAGTATGATCCTGGGTGATAATCATTAGTAAAACATTATGACTGACTTATCGAAATAATATCAGACTATTATTATTCACAAATAAAGATATTTTAGATAAATAATTCTTATCATATTTATATTTATTTTGCATAATTCTTCTTTTTGGTTTGCTTGTTATAGATGTAAAGGTGTGCTGCCACTGACTGCTCTCATAGCTTTTCTCTTGAGAAGGCAGTTCTAGCAGCTTTAGAAGCAGCACAGTAGACATGTTTGAGAAAATGTGAACCCTTCTGGTAATGCTTCTTGTGTATTTTTGCCGCATCTTCTTTGGGTTCATGAATGTCCTTGACAAAGGGGTAGTTCCTTTCAAATCACAATTGTTTTGTCTTTATTTCTTCATCTACTGAAACATTCTTAAGAGTACTAAATAGTCAGGCCTCAGTTCCTGAAAGTGGGCTTTGCCCCATGCAGTGTCATGGTTTGCAATAATGGCAGTCTGCAGTGACATGCAGTAGAGGGATGTGGAAGCAGTCCATTCAAAAGTGGGCTAGGGTGTGATGACCAACATGCTATAACTGACCAGCCATTTTATACTGTGACACAGAGGTGCATTTCTTAAGCAGGATCATTATGTACATTGATGCCATAGTGCTTATGTAAACTAGTTCACCAGAATGGTGGTTCTAGTCATCTGGGGATCAATAATAGTGATGGACCACATTATGACCTTAGCATAAATAAGAAGCTTTATGACAGCAGTGTAATTGCTTGATCGATTGGCTCTGTGGTTGGCACTCTGTCAAGAAGCTCAACAGCAATCCACAGAAGCTCATATAAAATCGTGCATTTCTATGGATAATTTTATTTTAATAACATTTACAATTTTCATCCATGTAGTTAAGATTTAAAAGTCATATATAAAGTAATAAACTCAAGGCATAGGTCCAAATCCATGTCATCCTCTTAACCCTAGTGGTCATATATTGAGTAATATTAAATTGTATTAGCTAAGCTCTTAAGGGCTCTTAAACTGTTAGTCTAGTAATCTCCTATGACCCTATAATATATATTTTGGGAATTGTATTTTCCACACTATTATTTATAAAGCACTAATGCACCCTTGACCCTTACCCCCTTTAAGAACTAGGAAGAGATTAAGGAGGCACCAGAATGCCATGTAAATGATATTATGGAAAGCAGTTTGGTGATCCTGCATATCTGAGGTATGGATAAATCTGGAAGCAATTAGTACTCCCGGACATAGTCTAGACAGTGTTAAGTGTACCTGGCCATACACTTTTGCATCTTAACCATTCACTGGATCTGGAGTCAGAATAATGTGACTTATGTGGTTAATGAGGATGAGTTGATGGGTAACACATGGGTAGACATATTTATTTATTTTACATAGGAGAAGTGGTATTACTACTGGAACAGCTGGTTGTTATTTTATTGATTGAAGCACTGACAATGTGTTTGGTGTGTGTGTGTGTGTGTGTGTGTGTGTGTGTGTGTGTGTGTGTGTGTGTGTGTGTGTGTGCACTCGCGCACAAAAGTTGATTTGATAAAGTCCACTTGGTGGACAAAAGTGTTTACCATAAATAGAAACTGAGTTATTCTGGTGAATGTCTTCTCAAGTTTATTTATTCAATACTTTTATAGAAGAGGCATTAACATTGTATGCTTTGGACTGTTTATTAATGCTATATATAATTCTAAATTGAATAGTTTCTATTGTTTATTTTAACAAGGAAGTGAAGGTAGATCTCTAACTACAGGATCAGTTTTCCGGGGAGTGTTGTCAATGTGGTAGTTGCAAAGGTAGTCATGCTTGTTTGAAGGATATGATTTTCCATTTCTTGGCATTTAGTTTCAGAACAATGGTTTTGACAGCAACTATTTGTGGGATCAAGGTGTCGTCTGCGGAGTTTAAGATGGTAAAACATTTGCAGTCATCTACACACTTGGTCAGCCACAATCCCTTAACATTAGTTTTGTCCTCTGAGAAGTAAATGCCAAAGAGAAGTGGCCCGAGGACTGAACCCTGGGGTATTCTACTAGTAGTTGGTCTTTTAGAGGTAGTTGAGCTGCCCATCTTTAATTCCTATGTTCTATTTCTGATCCAATTTGCTATTCAAGAAGTTACACAGAGGTTAACTGGAAAGTTTATCTCTGGTTTCTGAGCATGGAATAGTGTTGAATGCCTTTGCTAGGTCCAGATAGGCAGCATACAGTGATTTTTTACTTCTGCATTGCTTCACTGACTTTTACAAAAAAGTCATCAGGTTAAGTATACAGGACCCACCCTTGACAAATCCAAACTGGGTTGTGTTGAGAGTTTGTAGGTCACCTATATCCCTAGTTCTGTAATGATACTTTCCAAAGCCTTACAGATGAGGCTGGTCAGGCTTATAAGTCTACAGCTTCATTCTACATCCCAACCTTTGTACAAGGGAATACTTTGGATGTTTTTCATTCATCTGACACAAAACCTGTTTTAGGTTATGTTGAATAATCTCTGTAGGTGATCTGACATTTCATGTTTCAGGGGAACCTGTAGGCAGCCTTGTACATTTGCTGACCCCATAGATGTACTGTACTGGGCGTAAGATAGAGTCTTAGTACTTGCTCTTTGGAAATTTTGTGGGAGGGGTTAGATGTTGGTATTTGATGTGGGAGTATTGGAGTGGTGGAGGTACAGTTCGAGCTGAATTTGTCAGTTGATTGGACATGTCCTGTGGTTCTGAGTATGTGATATATTCGACTATTGGCTCTGAGCACTGCTGGATATTGTTTCTAAATTTTCTGACATAATTAAAGAAGGTTTTGTGGGTATCTTCCACCTGGGTGGCTAATTTACCTCTTCTTTGTCTTTTATTAATTTGATCAGGACTCAGAGCTTCTTGTTTAGTATAGAAAGAGTACTTTTGTCTTCTTGAGATTAGATTTAATTTTATGTTCAATGATTTTTTTTCTTTTATTATACAGTCTATTTATACTAAGATTCTACCATAGGGGTTACTTTTGAAATTTGTATTGTATTTATTTCTGAGGGGTACAAATGTAACTGTGTAATTGTTTACATGTGCACAGAACTTGGCATTAAAGGCTTCCATATAAATAATGGGATCATCTAAGCTGAAGATGCTTTTCCGAATTTTGTGAAGTTATTACTCAGTTTTAGATTAGCCTTTGTATAGTCTGTCAATACTTGGGTATTGGAGGATGGTTCCTGCTTCAGTTGTAAAGTAAATGTGACCAATTTGTGGTCCAATCTGACCAGAGAGGAGGTTACAATAAGCGAGGAGTAGAGCTACCCATATTGGTAAGGACCAAGTCCGGGATTTTATTTATCCTGGTTGGGATGTGGGCTAACTGGTCCAGGGAGTTTCTATATATGACATCCAGAAATCTTTGGGCATACATGGTTGATGATATAGAAGTCTCCCAGTTGATGATGGATAGATGAATCTCCTATGGGAATGATGTTTTACTTTATACACAGGGGACTCCATACCAGTTAGGTAGAATGTACTGGCCATGGGGGACATAGTGGGGGTTCTTTAGTTATCTATGATGTGATAAAGGTTGCAGAGTTTTTTTAAGGCTCCTACTATTGAGTAGCAAAACCTTAATGTTGTCCTATTTCTGTTTAGTTATATTTGAAATTTTAGAAGTCTGACTTTGCCTGTAAAAGGCACACTGGAAGTGGACAAGATTTTAGGCAGTATACAGAAGCCTTGGGATAGGTGCAAGCCATTCCTGCAAAGAAGTTCGGACAATTTGACATCTCTTCCCTAGATGATATATATTGTACTAATCCAATTGTTGAAATCAATTATCTTCATTAAATTATCATCATCTTTTGATCTTATTGTGGCATCATTATTGGTGATGGAAGAATACTATTCAAGGCTAAGCTCATACCTGCCTCAGACACACACTCTGAGAGCTACATCATGTCTCTCTCTATATAGTCCAGGGAGGTACTTCTCAAGTTATTTATGCCAGCATGTACAGTGATTGTGTAATATGTGTACTTTTGATGTGGTGATTTAAGGGCCTGTGTGATATGGCGAACCATGATGCCTGATCCATAACTAACAACTACCTTGTCTTTGCACAGCATGGTGAATGGTTCATTGGTGTGCCTCACTATGGCATCACCTATGATAAGGATGTTGGTATATGTGGAGTTTTGCTTTATGGGCTTTTGGGCTTAGTTTGTGTGTTTCATAGATGTATGTTTCATGGGTGATTGCAGCCTGTGATTTGTGTTAGTAAGGTTGCTGTGAGGGTATTTGTTTCTTTTTTAACATCTTTATTAAATTATCACTTAAGACGTTCCTGTTCGATTCTTGGCTGGAGCGCCTTCTGTGGGGAGTCTGCATGTCTTCCCTGAAATCGACTAAACTTTAAAAAGACATGCAGATAGGTGTGTGAGTGTGTGTATGCCTTCTCTGAAGGTTGGGCGGCGGGCTGGCAACTCGACACTGTAAAATCTACTGCCAGTCATAAGTGGACCGGTGATCCTCTGTGATGCCCCTTAACCAGGAAAAGCCAAAAGACTTTTATTAAATTATCACTTAAGACACAGGCAAACATACATTTTTATAAAAGAAAACAAATCATATTAATATATTCTCATTTGCAAACATTATACATTACATATATTCTTTTGTATAATTATCAATCCAGCATTATGTAAATTAATACATTCCTGTCTTCCTGTAAACTTCACTCATCCTCCAAAACATTATTCTACATTTATTCTATTAAGAATAACGTTCTCTTTTCCTGTACTAAACTATGCAACAGTGCCATTAATAAGAATATTTACATGAATGCATTTTATCCAATATTATATGTTTAACACAAATGTCACGTTTTGTATATGTAAACCTTGTATTTGTAATTATAAATATTGTTGCATGTTAAATGCGAAGCTTTTCTCCCCGGGCCTCTGCTGAAAAAGGATTTTTGTCCAGTAGGACTTTCCCAGTAATCAAATGTAAAATAAAATAAATATTGTTCCCACAGTTTCTATTTATCTGTGTAATTTGCTGCTGTCCAATTACATACCATTTTATAAAGATTCTACTTCCAGTTCTTTTATCTCTGTTACAACATTCAATACTTTAAATACAGTTGGTTTAGACTTTGATTTCCTTTTTCTAGTAATTTCTTTTTTGGCAGCCACAACAATTAAAATTAACAAGGCCTTACTATATCTTGGCAATTTAGATCCTGTATCCCAGCTCAGAAAAAAATAATTTCTTTAGTTACACCCATTTGCTCACTCAATAATTCCCACAGAGTACTCTGCATGGAATCTTTAAAGTCTGCCAGCTCATTATACTCCCAAAACATATGATGTGAAGTTGTTCAATCTCGCCTTCATTCTTACTGATGGGTCCGGAGCCGATCCCTCGGCTCTGAGTCAGCCAATTTGCAAAGGTCAAGGTCTCCAAACAGCTCGAGGCCGAAACCCTATCCCATGATACTCCTCTACTTCCCTCAGATCTAGTTTGCTGCTGCAACAGATCGAGCATGTTCCTTCAGCTCAGGTCGTTTTTGTCATCAGTTAAGTAAAGTTTTTCTTATTGGTTTCCTTTTCATCTTCTATTGAGTAGACTTTTTCCCTTAGCTGAACTTAGGCTTGTATTTACTTTACTTTCCCCGTTTTTGTGAGGAATTTTCTGCAATTTCCGTTATTGGCGTTAGGCCATTTTTTTTTGCCTGCTTAGGCATCTTTGTACCCTATCCCCTTATAGCCAAGTTGAGGCTTTAGCCAGTCAGGCTTAATTACTGTATTTTATAGCCGAAGTTAGGCTATATTTTCTTTATAAATAGCCAGATTGTTGAAATAGTCAAATAGCCTCTTTACTTTAGCCGGTCAGGCTTCATTACTTTTTTTTTATAGCTGAAGTTATGCTTTATTTTCTTTAGAAATAGCCTTTGATCATTTAAATATTTATTGTTGAAATGGACAAGTTTGGCACTGTATAGTGTTTTGAATTGGATTGTGAACTATATTTAGCCGATAGGCTTAATTTTTTCTTTACAGCTGAGTTAGGCTTACATTTAGTGGATTTAATTAAAAGTTTCAGTGATTATTAAGTTGTTTACTGACATTGTCTAGTGGAATTTGGATTAACATGTCTGAAAAGGTAAAGTCAGGCTTCAAGAAATGCCCCAAATGTAATCAGAAAATGTCTCTCACAGATGGTCACACCATCTTTGTTTATTGTCTAGGAGAGGTCCACCTTCAAGAAGTATGTTCTGTGTGCCATGGTTTTAGTACCAGGGTTCTGGCAGAGAGGAAAAGGAAGTTAGTGAAAGGGGTCTTATTAAGTTTGCCTTTTAATCAGATTTGGACTCGGCTCCTCAGGAAAAGCCAAAACCTATTTCTTCTTCCTCTTCTGTCTCTGTTTCAGAGCTGAAAGGCCTTTCGGCTCCATAGGTATCAAGGAAGGTATCTGACTTGGCTCCACAGTTAGTGGAGCCGACTGCTCAGGTAGTGAATAGGAGCCAGTCCCTAGTTTTGGAGCCGGTATCTCCAACCCTAAGGTCTCCAGTTCTGGGTTCACCTGCTCCTTCCATGGCCTCCTCTCGAGCTTCCAGACTGCCAGATTCAGATGTGGATCATATGGTGAGGAGATTATTACAGAATCCAGCACTACCTAAAATTTTATTGGCTTCGACTCTGGCAGCTTCGGAGCCAATCAGGTCATCTACCCTGTTGCTGTTTCTCCTCTGACTCGAGTCGAGTCTTTGGAGCTGGAGGGAGTTGATCAGTTGATTGTGGAGCTGTCAGTGCTGACACCCATGTTTGGCCTCTTGGCACCGACAACCCTGATGTCTTCGGCCCTGGCTGCAGACTCTGGGAGCCAACACTTACCCATCAGTTCCAGGGAAGGGAGTTGAACCAATGTTTTAGTTCTGACTCTTCCCCTCGGGGCTTTGGCGCGGATGAGCTTGGCTCCCACCTCAGGATTGGAGCTGGAGGCTTTGGTGTGGGAGGAGTCCTTGATGTCTTTGTACCTGGGGGATTCCTCGCATTGGAGCTGTGGTGCCTTTGATGCCATAAGAAGGGTCTTGTCCCATGGACAGTCACAACTTCTGAGCAGACTACCTCCTCCCATAAAGCACCGGAATCTTCTCCATTACCACAGATCCATCATAAGCGCAGGGACTCGGAGCCTCAGTAAGCCCCCTTGGGGGAACCTTGCTCTTCTGATACCTCCCCAGAAGTTCCCACTGAGAAGGTCCCTAGAAAGAGGATATGTAAGAGGAAACATGTAGATTCCCCTCAGGAATCTGTCACATTCAACACCGATTTGGAGGAATCGGAAAGGTCCCCAAGGTCCCCCTCTGAGGATATATCTTTCACAGATATCTTAGAGATCCTGAAGCAGAGGGGTGACTGGCAGCCCATCAACTCTTCCAAGGATGAATCAGTACTCCTGAAAGCTTTTGGGTCTTGACCCTCCACCTCTTGGGTATCTCCACCCTTCAATGAGTTGATAGACCTTTTATCTCGAAGGGTGTGAGAGTCACCAGATACCATGGAACCTGCACCTCATGACAAGACTTTTTTATTCAAATCTATTCCTGTTGATGCCATGGTGGTTGCAGCAGCCACTAAGAAAGAGATGTCAGAGACCTCTACATCTGTCCATCCTCCTAATAGAGAGTCTAAGATTATGGACAGATTTGGCAAGCGCATGTTCAGTTCTACGACATTTGCTCTTTGTTCGTGGAACTATCTAACTCATTTTACCAGGCTTCAAAGAGATCTCCTAAAAGAGCTTGGAGATACTCTTTAGGGTGCAGTAGCTGATACAGTAGCTGATAAGGTGACACCCCAGCTTGCTACCCTTAATTCCACTGTCAACTCTTCCATGCACCTCGTATCTTATGCAACTGATGGGATGACTAGGGCAGCAGGTACAGGAATAGCTCTTTGGAGACATTCCTGGATGTGCTTGTGTTCTTTTGTGGAGCCTTTCAAGTCATCCTTTGTGAATGCCCTGTTTGATGGTTCCTCACTTTTTGGACCTAAAGTTAAAGAGACCATCACCAGATGTGAACAAGACGGAAAGACTCTATCTGCCATAGGAGTCCATTTTTCCATGTCTACTAGACCTTATCCCAAAGGCCAGCAGGGTGGGAAAATGTGGTTCCACAAAGCCTAAGGAGCCTTTTTGGACACATGAGGGGAAACCCCCTCCAGGAGCAGAGGAGGGGGCAATAATGGAAGATGCTGCCCATGTGGCAGAGGGGGTCTGCAGAACCAGGGTGACAGGGATCAGTTCCTTGGGAAACCCTATCAGCTCTCCTGAAAGGAGGCCTGCCTGTCCACCTGTGGAGGCAGTCAAGGGACATTTATCTTTGTACCTAGGCACCTGGCTCAAAATCACAAAAGACAGCTGGGTACAAAGTATAATATCCAGAGGTTATATTATCCCTTTTTACTCATGCCCAAAACCATTAAGAAAGATCCCAGATGTTTCACCCAGTCTTTTGGATGTTACAACAATAGAGATTCAAAAGTTGCTAGAAAAAAAGAGTCATCCAATCAGTCCCAGCAGAGCAAAAAGGATCCAGAACTTACTCAAGATTCTTTTTAGTGCCAAAGAAGACAGGGGACTGGAGACTGATTCGAGATCTCAGCAGACTCAACAAATTTGTAGAAAAGACAAAGTTCCAGATGGTCATGCTTCAGTCAATACTCCTGTTCTTAGGGAAAGACAATTGAATGTGCTCAATAGATCTCCAGGATGAGTTCTACCATATAAAGATGGCCAGGCCATCCAGGGATCATCTGCACTTTTGGTTGGGAGCCAGTCATTACCAGTTTTGAGCCCTAACCTTTGGTCTCATTACAGCCCCCAGAGTGTTTACCAAATGTATGGCAGTGGTCATGGCTCACTTGAGCCATTAAGGAATCTGAGTGTTTCCATATTTAGATGACTTGGTCCTTACCGCACCCACCAGGCATCATCTCATACAGGCAAGGGACATTACCTTAGAACTCTGCTCTCAACTGGGGATAACAATAAATTCAGAAAAATCTGCCTTATCACCGTCGCAGCATACCATCTTCATAGGAGCAGACTTAGACACCTTCAACATGTCCCTAAAACTTCCTTGGGAAGGAATACTTAGCCTTCGACAACAGATTCTGGACATTTTCTCAAAGCACAGAGCACCACCATTGGAGATTCTCAGACTTTTGGGCACCATGGCAGCAGCTGTTATAGCAATACCTCTAGTGAGGTCACACATGCGCATTCTTCAATGGCTACTATTCACACAGTGGACCTTTCAAGAATTACCTATGGATCACCTGGTTCGGATAACCAATTCATGCAAGAAGGACCTCCAGTGGTGGCTGACGTCTGAATCGGTAACCATGGGATGTCCCTTTGTTCTCCCGACTCCAGTTGCAACTGTGACCACGAATGCCTCCCTGATCAGGTGGGGGGGCATTATCAGGGACAGACAACCCAAGGTACATGGCAAAAACATGAGGCTCACTTGCATATCAACATCTTAGAGATGAGAGTGGTACTCTTAGCGTTGCAGTCCTTTCAAGACTCTCTTTCTCTGGGGACCATTGCAATTCAGTCAGACAACATGTCAGTAGTCTGGTATATAAACAAACAAGGAGGGACCAGATCTTATCACCTATGTTGAGAGGCCCTGAGAGTATGGCATTGGGCAGAGTCCACCCAGTGCTTTCTGATAGCAACAACGCACATCCCGGGGAAATCCAACATGATAGCAGACAAACTAAGCAGAGCTATTCGTTTGCCATGAGTGGTCCCTCAAGAACGAAGTGGCGGAAATGATCTTCCACAGATAGTGCCAGCCTTGCTGCGATCTCTTTGCGACTCCCACAAATACCAAATGCAGCAACTACTTTGCCCTAATCCGTCCAGTGGGGGAGTCCCCGAGGGATGCGCTCATACACGATTGGCCCTCGGTTCTTCTTTATGCTTTCCCACCTTTCCCGCTAATTCCCAAAGTTCTGCAGAAAGCCACTGCCCTGGGAAGGACAGTTATCTTAATAACCCCTTTTTGGCCCCATTAGATTTGGTTCCGCTTCCTGAAACCTCATCTTTTGGAAGAGCCCTGAATCCTGGACCCAGTGCCAGGCCTTCTGACTCATTCGTCAGGAGCTCTTCACCCTTCTCTACAGTCCATCAAACTGACAGCATAGCTACTCCAATTCCAAGGATAGCTAGGTTCCAAAATTTGTCAGCAGAGGCTCAACATATACTACTGTCTTCACATAAGTCCTCAACTAGAAAACTTTATCTTAGTAAATGGAGGAGATTTTCTATGTGGGCTCAGAAAAATAACATTGATCCGTTCCTTGCTTCGATATTGGATATATTGGAGTTTTTGAACAAACTAATTAATGAAGGGGCCACAGCAGCAACTATTCCAGTTCAACTGGCTGCTATATCAAATGTTCATATTGGTGAACTAGGGGACAATGTCATGTCTCATACAATGGCAAAGGCCTTTCTAAAAGGTGCAATACATTTGAGGCCTCCTGTTAGATCCCCTACTACTCCATGGAATCTAAATCTTGTTTTGTCAAAGACTATTCTTCCTCCATTTGAACCGGCATCTTCCTGTGAATTGAAATTTCTCTTGTGGAAAACTATTTTCCTAGTGGCAATCACCTCTGCGCGCAGAGTTTCAGAATTATAAGCCCTATCGGTAAGGCATCCATATTTGATATTCCACAAAGATAGAGTTTTCCTCAGAACAAACCCTTCTTTCCTACCAAATGTTTGCTTGAAATCCAACCTTAATCAAACCATTGAATTGCCAGTTTTCTTTCCTAATCATACTAATCAATTGGAGTATATGCTTCACAAGCTGTTCACAGACAGCTTAATTTCTATTTAGACAGGACAAAAGACCACAGACAATCTGTCCAGCTGTTTGTGTCATTTTCAGATTCCAAGAAAGGTGGCACAGTTTCCAAACCTACCTTTTCTAAGTGGCTTTTGGACTGCATATCTTTTGTTTATAGTTCTGCACATATTCCCTTAGAAAACAAAGTTAAGGCTCATTCAGCTAGAGCTGTCTCTATTTCTACAGCTTTTTTGGCCAGGTTTCCAATAGATTCTATTTGTGCGGTAGCTACATAGTCAAAGCCACATGCCTTCATTACTCATTACAAAGTAGACAAGACCTCTAGGGACAGGGCTTCCTTTGGTTCTGCTGTCATTAGGCATGTACTCCCATGAGCCACCCAAGATTGTGGTGCTGGGGACGCTACCCATCAGTAAAAATGAAGGCGAGATTGAACAACTTCACATAAAGTTGTTATGTACTTACCATAACATTCCATGTGAGCTGTTCCTCTCGCCTTCATTCTTACAACCCACCCTCCTACCCCCAACCAGTGTCTGGAAGTTCGAGAGTTGACTCTTTTAGCCTGTTTTGGTCTTTTCTGAGGAGTTCTTTTCCTTTCACCAGTTACTGGAAATATGAGTATGGTGTTGTTACTCTGTGAGTATGTTACTAGTTGGCAGCAAACAAGATTTGAGGGAAGTAGAGGAGCATCATGCGATAGGGTTTTGGCCTCGAGCTGTTTGGAGACCTTGAGCTTTGCAAATTGGCTGACTCAGAGCCGAGGGATCGGCTCCAGACCCATCAGTAAGAATGAAGGCAAAAGGAACAACTCACATAGAACGTTATGGTAAGTACATAACTTATTTTTTCCAGTTACATTGTTCTTTCTCATCACACATCTAACATTTGCCATCTACCTGAGGAAAAATACTTTGGGAGTCTGCTTGGGGTATAAAAATAACTGTAAAAAAATTTCCAAGCAAAAATCCTAAATCTTCTATATTTTGCTGCATATTTGAGAGCCATACATATGTCTTTTCATTGTTTCCTTGTGAATTATTTATCAAATCTCACTTCCCAATATATTCTAACCTCATCTGATTGATTCCTATAGTTATTGTGCAGCATATTTTATATGCTCTACTAATTATCCCTTTTAAACAGTAGCTTCTGTTCCACATTCAGTTAAAACTCAAATGGAGCAGGTCTTTCACTTAGGATTCTCCTATGCATTTCTGTTTGCCTATATTCTGATATCAATTCTTGCTATGGACTGGAATCTCTAGCCTGCACTCTCAATGTCTTCTTAGCCTCTTCCCATTCTATTACCTTTCTGTCTCTACTTATTTGCTTCCAATAGCTTTGTTCCTTTCCCAGTTGTCTTCAGCACATTCCAGCACCCTCTTGCTTATTCTCAGCACCCTTATTTGCAGGCATTCCTATTGGCAAAATCTCCTGTTTCCATTCTCATGTTGGCTTAGATCTTTGAATACTTTCTGCTACTTAATGAATATAATATTCTCTATCACTGTTGTTATTCTCCTTAAAGTTCTTCATCCAAAATCCCACCGTTTCCTTATTTTTAAAGTCCCCCTGCCTCTTTCATCATCATCCCTTCCCACTTTGTATTATAGCTTTCTGTTTATGTTATGTATACAAGTCTTATCCGTGGCATAAGAAAATATCCATTCAAATCATGTAATCCTAAACCACCTTGTTTTATTGTGAGGATCAACTTATCTCACTTGACCCTTGCTCCCCCAGATAAAATCATTTAACTCTTTATTAATTACTGTCCACAACTTCTCATCTAGTTGATAAAAATATGCCTGACTTGTATATAAAACTAAAGGGACTAAAACATTTTTACTACCTGTATCTTGCTATCTCTATTGAATAACAACAGCTTCTAGTTTCTCAGCTTTTGTATTATCTTTTATTTAATCTCTTCCCATTAACACTTACCTGCTATAACATAATCTTTTTTAATCCATACTCCTAAATACTCCATCTTATTGTGTCCCCATAAAATAGGTATTGCTGATTCAATTCATGTGTGGGTATAGTTTACTGCTATAGTCTTTGTTTTATCTTCATTAATTTTATATCCTAAAAAGACTTGTGTCTAAAAAGGTTTCAAAAACTGAGATGCCCTTTTCTGATTTTATCAGGCACAAAATAATATTGTCTGCAAATAAAGTTAACATTTCTTGATTACAATACCAATTATAACATTGAATTTCTTTGCCCCTTATTCTCTTTGACAATGGCCCTAAATATAAGGCAAACAACAAAGGAAAAAGAGGGCACCACTAGATGGTTACTTTCTTCAGGCACAACTTATCAGAAATGAACAATCCCACTTTAATTTTTGCCTCCAATCCCTCACATATCCCCCTAATTAACCTTATTATGTTACTGGGAATGCTAATGCTTCCATTGATCTACTCATAAAATTGCATCTTACTCTGTCAAACACTTTCTCTGCAACAAGACCCAAAAACAACAATGGTATTTTCTTATGTTCTGCTTCCCCTTGGATCATCATTTTTCTGTTAATGTCATCAAATGTTTGCCTCCCTTCCACAAACACACTGATCCATATCTATCAATTTTGGCAACACCTCTGCCATTCTTTTAGTTACTATGGTCATAACCTCTTTATAGTCATGGTTTGAAATTGCAACGGTCCTATATGAACCTGGTACTGATACATATTTATTGTTTTTAGGTAATACAGCCACCCCAGCTTTATTCCAGGTTGTTGGTGCTTCCCCTGCTTTAAAATACTGTTATGCAAAACCTTCTAGATTATCACATTCTTTACTCCTAGCTTATAACCTTCTACAGGAATAGCATCTTTCTTGCAGATTGATTGTACATCATCATTTTTATGTCATCTCCTCCTATCTTAACTGTTAATTGCTGAGCCTAATCTACCTCTAACCTTGGCATACTTAAGTCTTTCATAAATGTTTCCACTTGTGCTATTTCTCAGTTTTCACATTTCTCTGCTTTATACAAATTTTGTAAAATTTTCAAAATATCTTTATTATCTCTAGAGGATCTCTGGTTATTTTTCTTGTTATAAGCTCCCTAAATAAGGCAACAACCCTTTCTATTTATATTGTCTTAGTCATTGCGCTAAAAGTTTTTGTGCTCTGGAGTGATTATAAAAAAAACTTTCTTAATAGCAGTCTTTCTAAACTCATGGATATTATCCAGATACTTCCTTATTTTCTCTTAGCATTCTGCAGTTGCAACTCTTCTTCTTCACTGAGATTCCCCATATTCTGCAATACTTTAACCTTTGTCAACCCCTCTAAATAATTCTTATTACTTCTTAACCATATGCCTTATATTTCTTCCTTATTTTTAAACTTCATTTTCTTTTTATCCCACTGACTAGCTGTAACAGCTGAAGAAATTTCTATCTTCCCTAATAACTCTCAAATAATTTCCACTGTCTGTTCCTTAAATTCCCCTCTTAGTATTAGATAGGCGGGGAAGCACCATTGCCTCATCTTTACTTCATTACCCTGCATTTTTATTTTAGCTGTTATTGGTACATGCTTTGAAATACTTGGATCTGTGGGGAAGCATTCCATTGAATGCTCATATTCCTGTAAAATATAATTTCTGTCTAGTCTAGCACAGCTATTTTACCTTGGGGAATAACATGTAAAATCTCTCTGAGTTCATGCTACTGAATTTACATCTTCCATACTATTTATTTTTATAAATGTATTCAGAATTCTGTCCTCTTTTATATTTTTCCTTCCAGGTCACACAGATACATCTTCACTAATGCAAATCAAGTTCTAGTCTCCCACCTGTAAGTAGTAATCAGTGCTGAAATCTGATTATTTCTCCCCAAAATGTCTTGGCTCCAATACACATCCTGAAATCCTTTCTTTATTACACTAACATGCTCACTTCTTTCCAAATGTGTCTCCTGTAGGATTTCTTAATACAAATCAATACTCTTGTCTTTTAGTCTATCCCTGTGAGGCCATTCAAATTCCAAAATAATGTGGATTGGGTAGCCATTATGATAAGAAGTTATTATAACTACCTATTATATAAGCATCTGTTTCCATCTTTTGTTCTACATGCACCCACTAATGTTTGGCAGTTTGATCATTTATACTGTTATTTCTTGTCATCTCTATTTGAACCTATGTTACATTTTAGAAGACTTTTTGTTTTGATGAAAACCCTCAAAAAAAGAGAGACACCCCCCCCCCCAGAACACTCCCATAGTCCATTAACTTAAAACAAACACAACAGGCTATGTATATCTTCAAATAATGAAGTTTAGCCCTCATGGTAAGAGCAACTATCCCAAGTTGACAGCTGCACACACAGGCATTAATTAACGTACAACTGAGATTCACCATGCTAAAGCACATGTTAAAGCCTGCACTCCTACTTACACTAATTGCTGTCCGTTCTTGTCTTAATTTTACTCCCCAGATGTCAAAAACAGCTTGTATACTTTCAGAAAGCATTAACTTTTAGCTTTAGGAAAAAGTACACTGGCTGTCTTTAAATAAAACTAAATTATAAACTGTTCTAATAAATGCACTAACATATTTATGTACCAGGAAAACTGCTATCTCCTATTCACTTCCAATAATTTCATACTTTATTTATTACTAAGCTGCTTTCCCTTGTACCTCTTAATTTTACATTTCTCTTAGCAAACAATGTCCAGAGCTCTTGAGATTTATTGTCTGGTCCCTTAGTAGAATTGGCTCCATGGAATCATAACATCAGAATGTACAACTGCCCCCAGCTGCAGGCTTCTCAACTCACAATGAACATTTATTTCATAAAGGAAAACTTCACCACATCCACAGTGTTCTATCATTTCTATAGCACACATGCCTATACAAGAAACTTGTTACTAGATTAAGCCAAGAACATTAATCTAGAAATTCACCTATGCAAAAGCAAGAAAAATCTTCTCAACTCTGCATACATTATAATCCATGCACTTTTATATCCTATACCCATCCCACAAGCCTAAGATTACAGCACATTGACATGAGCAAGTTTTTGCCCAGCCTTTCTTCTCTTTTCACATTATACTATCTATATCACTTAAAAGTAAAAAAGAATAAGGTATTTGTTTAGTTTAGTATTTTTATCACATACGACAATCATTAAAAATGCTTTACTATATAATATGCAATGTATATCATGTAATGTTTTATACAAAGACTGTTAAGATCAAAACGTGTTTTACTTAGTTACTTTTTGTTTTCTTTTTTCACCTTTTATTGTCCTCCCAAACATTAATGACATGAGGTGGGGTGTATGCCTTTCAGTACCCCCACAAGTATAACAAAGTCAACAAAAGTCCAATCTTACTCAGTCACATTTATTTGTAAATCCATACCTCACAACTATGATTGATCCTTTATAGTTTTATTCATTCACTTTAGTATTGCTGGTCTTCTCCTGTTCTCCTGTTCATCTGCAGCTCCGAACTCCAACTCTAACTCCAGTACAAGTCTAAGGTACTCTGGTTCTTCTAGTCAGCTCATCTGCTTTTTTCTGTCTCTCAAGCATTTTCTTTTGGAAGATTGGAAAATGTTTCATTGGCAAAGTCCCACTATGGACTTTATTATGAGAAGAATGGGAAGCAGAGTCCCCTTCTCTTTGATGCCTCACTTGTTGGACAAACTTTTGTGTCTCCTCCATAGCTTCTTATGCATTAAAAATTACTTTGATCCTCCAGGAAAAAATATTCTAAAAACAGCTGGAAACAGCAGCTTGAATCTCACACCTGCCTCTTGAATTCCTTGATTGCTGAGATAAATTTGCCTCTCTTCTACCTGGTGTACAGTGAATAACCTATTTCCACAAGCACTAAACTGTCTTCAGTTTTTAATACTTTGCTCTTCTGCAACAAGTTTATCAGGAACAATTCTTTCTGCTAGTGTAATTGCATCTTTAATGTTACAGATCTTGGCTGCTTTCTCATGGCCATGATTTGCCCTTTCAGTGATTAAATCCTGCTGTGGAATACCAGTCTAGTTGCTTATTTGTGCTTTCATAAAATTAATACAGACTGTTCCTTGCAGGTTTTCTGGTACAGTGGAAAATCTCAAGTTTCTCTGTTCTCTAACTCTGCTATTTTTGTAATAGCACTTTTTGGGAATTCTCGTAATTAGCCAGCATTTTCTTCAACCTCTGAATTTGCAGTTTTATTAGTTCATCTGATTAGCTCTTTAAAGCTTCCTCAGTTTTTTTCCAGACATTTCTTATTTGAGTTGATACATTTCATAAATGTTTCATTTATTTAGTCAATTCTGAGCATGGATGGCACAATGGTGCAGCGGTAGCATTGTGGCATCACAGCAAGAAGTTCTCTGGTTTGATTCTTGGCTGGGGTGCCTTCTGTATGGAGTCTGCATATCCTCCCTGCATTCGTGTGGGTTTCCTCCAGGTGCTCTGGTTTTCTCCCACGTTATAAAGACATGTCTGGAGCATTTCTCTCCGGGCCTCCACTGAAAATTGGTTTTGTTCCAAGTCGGACCTTCCTGGTTAACAAATGTTAAAGAAATAAAATTTGATTTATTCATTTTTTTCCTCTAAATTACTGGAAATCATCTCTTGTACCAAAGCTGGAGCTTGGGCTGCTTTTTGCTGAACAAATGCAACATTTTTTCTTTACCTTTTCTATCTGATTTTCTTTCAGGCTCTCTAAGTTTCTTCTTTGCTGGCATCCAGGCTGTGTACTTACTAGCCAGTAACTAAATTTTACTAAAACTGACAGAATTACTAGCCCTTATCTCTCAGATTTTTTTGTCACACTGAGATAGCTGAAGTTAAGCTACTGATCAGCAATATTGGAAGTCCAGGGTTACTTGTTTCTTAAGTTATATTTAAGTGCCATCTGTGATTCAGGAAGCTTAATTGTAAAAGCCTCAGCATATTTAAGACTGTGTTTGTTAAGTGTTTGAGACTGGCTTAGTATGGTGGTGTTTGGTGCTAATAACCATGTTATTTGTAGTGTTTTCATATGAAAACTTTGTCTCCAGTAACATTACATAACTATATCTCTCACACTGTGGTAACTTGTTAAAGTAGTAGGTGGTTTTCAATGAAGAGATAATTACTATAATGTCTTAGGTTGTCTACAAGAATGCCCATGAGAAAAGGTCCTTAGCTTGTTTTTCAAATTCTTATACTAATTTATTTACACTTGCTTAATCATTTCTAATAATGTAATCTTTCAAATTTTACCTCTAATATGTATAAAATGCATAAATTAATAGGTACAACTTTCTATAACCTCATGCAATTTCTTAATATTATCCTGACTTCTCTCACTACTGCTATTAACCTGCCAGTGATAGTATTAAATTCAGTAACAAAAATAGTTTTACTATCATTCTTTTGTGTTATAATATTTACACTTTTAATAGAATCTGATATATTCTTATCTACCTTATAACTATTCAAAACTATAATGTTACCATATTTACTAATTAAAAATCTATAAGTTGTGTCTTACATTTTTGTCAAAAAAAATATCCTTTTTACTACATGCCTTTTTAACCTTAAGTAACTCTCCCAGAGAGACAGCTTTCCATATATTCCTAGAGTCACAAGTAGTGGAAGGTAGTTGCATCCTATTACTACTTGGTATATATAATGGCTCAAAGTATCTTGGACTGCCCACAAGTGTGACATTAAAATAATGAATCTATACTCTTGTACTTGATAAGTAAAATCTAAACCAAATATGTTGTTTTTACGCTCCTAATACGGTATTCATAGTATTCCTAGGATCTTTGCATATCAGGAACAAATCATCGATATAACAAAATATTTAATTACTTGTGTTTTATAAATGGACTATACAAATTTTACCATAAGGTGGGACATAGGAAGCACCATAACTGTTCCTGATTTTTGTTTAAAAATTCACCATTAATTTAAAAAAATATATAATAAAAAAACCTCTGTTAGTTCACACATATTTTTAGCTTACACCGCCAACTTATTCATGAAGAGCCTCAAGAACATCTATGAGATTTATATTAGTGTAAAAACTCAGTTCTACTTAACTAAAACGTGTTGTTTTCCCATTAGTTAATAAATCATATGGATCTTTCAAATACTAAGGAAGACAAATCACATAATTATTTAAATAATTACTCATAAGTTAAGCTATATTTTTAAAGCAACTGCCACAATTTGTCACAATAGGTCTACCTGATGATTTAACTTTATATTGCTGAATTTTAAGGTTATAACAGAAATAAGGAACTTTATCATGTCATTCACTTTTAGTTTTAGAAAATAGTTCATACCTTCTTTGTTGTGAATGAGAAACTTAAATTTATGTATTGATTGTTAATACTAAAACTTACTCTCTCATTCATATCACTATTATTTAAATGTTTACAACACATTTTCATATTGAACTATTTTTAAACCCACCACATTTTCCCTTATTGCTAGGTCTAACTTTTAAATTAGGATGTGTCTGAAAACTTTTCAAAGCCATTCCTTCTTCCTTACTTAAATTGTATACTGCATATTGCTCTCTTTAATCAACAATTTTAGAGTATTCCCACATTTAAAATTGTAAGACATATTTAATTTTGTTATTTTGAATAGGAGTAAAATAATGCTCTTTAGTTAAATTAAAATAAAACTCATCCAAACTATATGAAACGACATCAAAATCAGAGCAACATGAATAAAAACATCAATTTCACATATAACATTTGCCATTTCATTTTGCGTCTCATCATTTCTAAAAAAAGTACATATGCTATTATGTTATAACTTCCAAACAAAACAATTCATTTTTAATAACATGAATCCTAGCTTTGTTTGTAGGTACAGATGACTTCAAATCTTTTTTCAGCAAAGACATCTGATGTCCAGTCAAATTAATGTCTGACAAATTAAATATATATACACACATGTACATATATATCACAGCCTAAATCCATCATATAATCCTGTGCCTCTAAATTGTCAGAAAACATCAGAAGGCAAATGATATATAAATGTAACATTGGTATTAAACAATACCTTATTCTTAACCCAAGTAGTGGTGTCTGCTGCTGCTGTTGTTGATATTAATAGGTGTGTTGTTTTGGCAGTTGCTGTTGTGATTGTAAATGTTAATACCTTAAGGCTTGTCTTTGTCTTTCTAATTGTAGAAACTCAATATCATAATATTCCTTACTTTCTAGCTGTAAGTTGTAGTTATTAGATTAATGGAATCTACTAGTTGGTATTCTTGCATTTGCCAAACTAGTTGAGCCATCAGATCATCAACTTTCTTCTGAATTTTTCTCTTTCTTGTGAGATCTCTGGCCCAGCATCAAAAATGCATAGTCCTCTGCATAGTCTTTGAGGTCACACTTTAATTTATTTTGTTTGCACATTTGTAACTCCTTCTCCATAGTTTTAAGTTTCATATTGATATTACTAATAATTTTATACAATTCAGCTTATTCTCGGGTTTGTTTTAACTGATAATGTGTCCTTAATTTACACAGACATTTTTCGCAAGGTTTACTGTCATATTCTTGAAAATGCTTCCATCAAATGACAATAACGTTGATGGAAAATATTGATTTCTGACATGTCTAAAAGGCAGAATGTCAGAAATGACATACCTGAACTTCCAGGTTCGATAAGGTCAACATAGCAGGAGGTGATGTCAGTTACCCATGCTATGCACATTAATTTACCGTTACACTCAGCTGTCAATTGTACATTAATTGTACTATTTTGCAGGGGGGCTATGCCCCCCAGCACCCCCCATGTGGGGGGATGTGCCCCCCACACCCCCTGCACATTAAATATACAAACTCCGAGATCGCACTACAGTGAGGAAATGGGCTAATTCCCTATTCCTCACTGAACTGCAACCTCCCTACACAATGTCGAACCCAAGATATTGACCTACACTACCCATTCGCTGCAGTGTAGTCAACCATTTTTGGTTCAACATTATGCCGACTTGGAAACTGCAAGTCAACCACATGCCAGTCAACCAATGCAGTTTGCAAGTTTTGATAGTAATCATTTTTGCAATTTAACACTATTTCTTTCTAATATAATATTTAGCCAGTCAATCACACATCCATGAGCCACTTTAGTTTACCTTTTGTTAAAAGTGGTCTTTGATTGTCTCTTCCAAGAAATGGAGTAACTCTGCTAATAAGAGAACAGCTTCTATTATTTATAAATATAATGAAAAAGGATGTATAAATGTTATAACACATAAGGATGATAATATTTATTTTTATTTATTAGCTGGACTAGAAGTCCATTTTCAGTGGAGGTCCAGGGAGAAAAGTTCCAAGAACAATTCAAAGATCTAAAGATACATAGGTCAAAAAGTTAACCAATATGGTAAGACATTTTGCTAATGAATAATAGTTATAAAGATAAAACATAATAAGCATTGAAACTGCAATACAGCATATAATGTAGTAATTAATACAAAAATACATGCAAAAGTTTTAAGAAAGTTTAGAAAGAAAAAGAGAAAGAGGAAAAAAAAGAAAAGAAAAAAATGGGTGTTAAGTTTCTGTATGTGAAAGTAATTTAGTTGTAAGACGGGAGTGGAAAGCTAGGGAATAGTGGAAGTGTCGTGATCAGCCAGGAGCTATACATAGGGAGAGCCTTTTGCTGCATACATGTTCTTTCAGGAGATATTTAAAGTTGGATGGGGTTTTGGTATTTATGATTTGTTGAGATATCGTGTTCTATATTTTGGCTATTTTATTATATTGTAGAGAGTCTCCAAAGCTGCTGTTTGATTCAGTGATTTTCAATAGAGATTTATTTGAATATCTCAGGGCTCTATTATTGTAGTAGGGTTAAA
Source organism: Protopterus annectens (assembly GCF_019279795.1). Lineage (NCBI taxonomy): Eukaryota > Metazoa > Chordata > Ceratodontiformes > Protopteridae > Protopterus > Protopterus annectens. The sequence goes on along the minus strand of NC_056743.1, from coordinate 717,456,731 downwards.
CCAGATTTTGTAGAGCTGGACATTTTTCGGGTTGGTATATTAAGGTATGGGCATTTGTTATTTGATTGAGGGATAGTAAGATGTTAGCTCTAGCCACTGTAGTTGATGCAGAGGAGTACAGTGGTGGGATCTGAATGGGGAACTAGTAGTGAATCTACAAATTTTATTGTAATAGCTCTCTGTTGGTTAGATCTGTTTTTTTTTCAGATTTGTGAGACTGGGGGAAGCGTAGGGTAAAGCACACAGAAGGTGTGTCCTTGCAATGGATAGTCTGGTTGACTTTGTTAGGAATGGCTTTACTCTGTAAAGTGAGCCTAGTTTTATGTGGGTTTTCTTGATGACATGTGCAAGATGTTTGTTGAATTTTAGATTGTTATCAATAATGACACCAAAAAGTTTAGAGTTTGAGACTGGTTCAGTTTTGGTTTTGTTTGATGAGTGGATGAGAAAAAAGGGAGGTACGGTCAATGGATTTTTATTAGTGAAGACCATTAGTTTGGTTTTGCTAGGGTTAATAATCAGTAGATCGTTTGTGCAAAAGGATTCAATAATCATGAAGGATTTTTGGTTTATATCTTAGAGTTGTGATTGTGAGGGTGCAGCGCAGATGAGAGAGAAGTCATCTGCATATTGGACTATGGTGGCAAGGTTAGTGACGGTGTGGAATTTGTTGGTGAATATGGTAAAGAGGAGTGTTCCTAGTATGGAGCCTTGTAGGACACCTAACACTGACAGGTGGTAGAGGGGAGAGGCCTTTTTGCCATCTCACAGCTTGCTGGCGATCACAGAGGTAGTTTTGAAACCATGCTATGGTTGTTGGATTCAGATTTAGAGATATGAGTTTATTAATTAAAATGTTGTAGGAAATGGTATTGAAAGCTTTGGACATATCTAGGAAGATAGTGGAAACTAATTATCCATTATTTTTGAGATGGTTTATTGTATTGGTGAAACTTTTTAGGGCAGTTGTGGTGCTATGCATACAGCCAAGGATCCAAATAATAAAAAAAGGCTGCTGTTCCAAGTTTATCTGAAATCAAAGAAAACACATAACACTCTGGTGCCTCGACTGAGTAGCCTTCATGAGCAGCTATATATATATATATATATATATATATATATATATATATATATATATATATATATATATATATGTATATATATTTTATGGGTCTACTTCAGAGTACCGAAAACCCACTTACTCAAAACACAAATCTTTGAAATGACAGCAGTGAAATGGCACTTCATCGACAGGTTACCAAGGAAAAGAAGGCAGTTGGCCAACAGCTGTAAGTTTGCTCCTTTGTCTAGTATAGTGCAATCTTGGAGTTGATATATTTAGTTAGGGAGGTGTGGGGGTGAAGCCCTCATTTATGTGGGTTAGTAGTGCTTTGTTGTGGTTTGTTTTTATTTTTGTCCTTCTTTCCCTGGGTAACCTGTCGATGATGTGTGGAGTCGATGAAGTGTCATTTCGCTGTTTCATCTCAATGATCCATGTTTTGAGTAAGTGGGTTTATATATATATGAAAAAATAAAATAATTATCTAATTAAATAATTAATTAATAGATAATTAAATCAGATGCCTCCGGTTACATTCAGTGTTAAGACCCCAAGGAATTAAAGTGCCACACTTTAAAATAAAAATAGACTCTTTATATAGCAACTTATTTTTAAATACTGTATCATCACAATATTTTGAGTATATTTGTTCCAGACTTCTAGCTTGCAAACCAGAAGGATCACCTCTATCACATAACTTAAAATGCAGAGAAAGTGGACTATCACAATTAAGTTTTTTTAATATCGCTTACATATTCCTGCAGTCTCAGTTTGAATGTACTCTTGGTTTCCCCTACATAAAATTAAGTCACAAGGGCATTCAAGTATGTATATTACTCCTTCTGTGTTACAAGTATATCTATCAGTAAGTACAAACCTAACACCACTGATCTTAAAGAAACATTTCTGAATATATATATATGTACAACTCAAACAGCCCCCACAAGGGAAGGTACCTGAAGTAGTAAGGGTCCTATAGGAATACTTATTTGGTAGCTGAAAATTACTGTGCATCAACATATCTTTTAAATGTCTGCCTCTTTTATAAGTTATATAAGGAAAAGAACTTAAGATGGTAGAAAATCACGATGCTGCAACAAAAAATTCCAATAATATTTAACCAGTTCTATCTGTTTCTCACTAAATACTGTGTAAGTTGAAACAAAATGCATTTTCTGTTAAGGGAAGATACATTACAATTTCTATTTTTTCTATTTTTCTCATGTGCATGAACTGCTAATCTAGTGGCCACATTATTAACAGTTTCCCCCTTAACTCGAAGTAAGGAATAATAGACTTGTCATACCCCCTAGAGAGAAACATTTGAGCAATAAACGTAATTTATTTCATAAAAATGTAATTCACTATTACATAATCTTCTCAACCATAAAAATTCACCATAAGGTAATGATAACAAGAAGTGTATGTGTGTGTGTGTGTGTGTGTGTGTGTGTGTGTGTGTGTGTGTGGGAGGTCAGCTTGTTCCATGCAAAAATTGCCCACCGTCGTGTTAGGATTATATGAAGTTACTAGGCTAATGGCCCTAGGGCTCTTACAAGCCTAGCCAAGTTCTTATCCTTATTTCCATGATCAGCACCTATTGCTCCTGTCCAAGAGGGACACAGGTGGAACCCTCGGGGTGAATTTATGTTCACCCATCCAATCGTCCAAATTGCATTGGAAGAGGGACAATGAGGTACTTTGTTTGACATGAAGTGGAAGTCTGTTCCAAAGGGACTTCCAGCAGGTTTTATTAATGTCACATACCAGGTTAAGTTCTTTAGAGCAAATAACTTGTGTACCATTTGACTTTTGAATATGAAGCATTTCCAATAACGCAGGTTCAGAGATTGCCTTACATGCTAGGCAGAGATCACCTCTGAATGGTCTGTATGAAACAGAACAAAGTGACAGTGATTTCAGATAATCCCCACAGGACAGATGGTGAAGACCTTTAATTTTCCTTGTGAGGAATCTTTGTGCTTTCTCCAGTTGCTGCAGGTGCTTAGAAAGGTCCATACCAAAAGGGGCATTGTACCCAATTATTGGCCTGATGAGGGAAGAGTACAAGGAGGTAATAACTTCTTTTTTTCTGGAGGCAATGTCCTTATTTATTAGTTGAGCAATATAGAATGCCCTTCTTATCACTGTGGAGACATGGTTGTCAAAGGTAAGGTTGCTGTCAACCTGTGTTCACAGGTCTCTCACCACTGAGTGCGTACTTAAGATGTTGTTAATGATGTGGTAATTAGCAGGAACATCACTTTTACTGAAAGGAATGATAATACATTTTTTTCCATTGAGTTTAAGGCCATGACTTTGGCACCAATCATTTGGTTAAAACACTGTTATAGGATGTTGACATCATTTGGAGATTCTATGACTGCTCCCAGTTTACAGTTGTCACTTTCATGTTGGTACACGAATAAACAAGTCTTCATGGGTTCTGTTTAAGCAGCTTTATTCTATACACATTACTGTAAAGCTTATTTGACTATGACTAAGTAACTTATATACAAATTAACTGCTGTGATCATACATGCTTACACACTGGCTGCTTCTTCAAAATGGCACTCGGGATTGCATGTGTCTGGAATTTATACGTGCACATAGCACACATACTTTACACTGATCTACAGCAGTCATCAGCAAAATTTGTGAGCCACAGACCATTAGTTTTTGCTTGTACTTTAGATAAATAGATTCCAAACAGTAGAGGTCCCAGGACTGATCTGTGGAACACCACTGGTTACAGGTCTGCTGTTGGAGGTGGATTCCTGTATTTTAATACTAAAACCGATGCAATGCTGAACCATGGATAATCAAATATGTTTTTTAATTGTTGTAACAACGACAGAATTAAACAGATTGAGCACTTTCTTCCCTCTAATCAGGGACTTCATCAGAATCTGTCCTTAAAACCATATGCTCTCCTTATATACTCCACACAGTAATTAATAACATCATTTATTTAATACAATTAAAATATAATTAAAAACACTTAAAAGCACTTTCCACTCCAGAATTGAAACTTAACTCTGCAAGAACCGTTACCCATCAAAGAGAGGTCAAGGAGTCAAGGACGGAGAAGCAAAGCCCCAGACAGGCAGGATGCGTCGGGGCTACAACAGAGGCAAGACTTCAAAGGTTTGGTTTAAACATTTCAGGCATACTTTTGACTGAAGCGCAGATGTCTGTATTAAGTAAAGGATTGTTGTTTATTCTGTCACAGAAGACTGACTTAGCAGATATTCTACAAGAATTAAGACTGTTTGCAAGGACTCTGACTTTGAAAACTATTTTTAAAACTACTAATAGTGCTATTCAAATGCTTACTAAACCCAGTACTTTTGTGCCTAAAATGCATCCTGTTGTTGTTACGTTTGTCTCAGTTTGTGACCATGAAATTAGAAACATTTTTGATGAAGGGACTGTATGTAATCATTATAATTTGAGTAAAACAGAAAGTAATGCATTGTTTGAGTTAAAGTCTTTACAATCAATTGAGATAAGGCCTAATGTGAAAGGTGGAGGGGTGGCCGTGCTTGATAAGGATTTGTATATTGCACAGATGCAACTGTTATTAAATGAAGAGGATACCTATCAGAAAGTAACTCGCACACAAGCTAAGGGAATAACAAACAGGATTTCTGTCATGATATTTGATCTCTTAATTGGAGGGATGATATCTGAAGAATTGTTTAAGTACTTTACTGTTGAGACTCCATTATATCCCATTATATATGGGTTGCCTAAAGTACATAAGAATTTGAGAACTCCCCCCATGAGACCCATTGTCTCGAGCAAAGGATGGGCGACTGAGCCCTTGTCAGTTTATGTGGAAATGTGGCTACATCTAGTGCTTGTGACATGTAATAGTGTATTGAAAGATGTTTTTAGAAATGCTTTACAATTAAACTAAGAGTATTACGGGTCAGTATTTTTTGTAACATTGGATATTGTGTCATTGTTTACGGTCATTCCCAATATGTGGGGGATTGAAAATATTAGAAGTTTATTGAATTCTAAACATTTCTACACTAATGACAGAATTAACCTGATATGTTTATTACTGGAGATCATCATAGAAAATAATCTATTCAGTTTTAGGGATGACTTTTACCTGCAGAAGATTGGCGTGGCTATGGGCACTCCTTGTGCCAATAACTACGCCAATCTTGCATTGGTTGAATGGGAGTATAATTCATTTCTGGAAAAGGAAGAATGTAAAAAAATTTAATTTGGTATACCCGGTTCATGGATGATATGTTTTTCCTGTGGGGGGGTACGCGAGAGGAGTTTGATTTATTTATGGAGTACCTACATGGCACCACCCCCTTTTTAAAATTTACTAGTAAAATATCGTCAGAAGAAATAGATTTTCTAGACGTTAAATTGAAAAAATCTGAGATATTAGGAATCCAAACAAGCATTTATAAGAAACCCACTAGAAGGAATGCTCTATTACATAGGGGCAGTATGCATCCGAAATTTATTGGGGACAATGTGGTGAAAGGACAAATCCTTAGATTAATGAGACTACATAATGATGAATCACAGCTTGAGTTAGCATTGGATAATCTAAGAATGTATTTTTTTGAGAGAGGGTATCCCAAGAGTATGTTTGATAAATGTGTGCTAGAGCTGAGTAGAGAAAGGAACTCTAGAGGTAGAGCTTTTTTCTCTGAGAGAATGAGTAATAGGCCACATGTGAGCAACAAGGGTAATAATAAACTCAGGTTCCCCCTCACATATAGTAGTGACATTAGTATTTTTTGTGATGTCTTTAAAAGAAATTGATATATTTTAAAAAACATAGGAGATTTAGATGGTCTCCTGGATGACACACCGAACTTTGCGTTTAAAAATAAGAAGTCCCTAAAATGCCAATTATGCTATGGGGCTAGGAATGATAGATTGAATAGTATCTCTCAGAGAAAGGGTAATTATACTTGCAAGAATTGTTCAGCCTGCAAGTATATATATTCCTGTACGACATTCACTCATCCAAATCTACATTTTGTGTTGTAGGCTAGACATTATGCTGACTGTAGAACAAAAAACATAGTGTATTTTGCATTTTACACATTTTGTAATGCCTACTATGTAGGAAAAACGAATTGTATGCTTATAGAACACATACAGGAGCACTACAGTGATATTTTTAATAAGAAGGAGACAAATGCTTTATTTAAGCATATAGAAGCGAAAGGTGATTCACACATTTTTAAGTTTATAGTTCTAGAGATTTTACAGGATGGTGTGAGGGTTGGTGACATGAAAAATCGGACGGAGGTTGCAGAACAGAGATGGATCCTCAGATTAAATGCACATACACCACCTGGTATTAATGAAGCGGTTTCTTTGAAACCCTTTCTAAAAGCCAGGACATTGAGACACTAGTATTTTTAATTATGAATTTTATGGTGGATGAGATATATTTTTAGATTTTTTTATAGATTTTTTTGTATAGAAGATGATTGATTGTATAAATGATGGTTTAATTGAAGCATGAGCTTAAAAGCAAGTGCACCATTGAATGTGCTTAGTCTGATGAAGCGGTCAGTGTGATCCTGAAAGCACTTACTTCTTTGGAGTGTATTTATCATTAAAGTGGATTTTACCCGGCCGTGGTGATTTGGCTCAGCTACTTTCTTTCTTCTCATTTGACTGTCCTTTGCCTAGAGCCATATCTTTAACAGGTAGCTGGTGTGTGTTTTCCTTTGAAGTTTTCACAGAACCTGTCGGCCAACAGGTTGGTTATGTCCACAGGCTCAGTATATATGGTATCATTAACTACCAGTTCTGCACAAATCTGGGGCTTTGCTTTTAGTTTATGGATGTAACTATAGAATGCCTTGTGGTTGTCCTTTGTTGAGGAAGCTAATCTGGACTTGTAGTTTGCTTTGGAGAACACAAAAGTCTTATTTACTTGTTTAAGCTGAGGAAGGTGTGTTTCCAGTTTAGGAGGGGCTTGCTCCCTTTTACTCTTAGACAACAATTTCTTCCTTTTATTGTAAAGCCTGATAATGCCACTTTTCCACTAGGCAGGTTTGCTCTTCCTTGAAGAGCTTGTTTTGGTCCTATCAGGTATGGCCAAGTCAATGCAGTTATACAGGTGTTTGTATAAAGCTTTGGTGTAGAGCTCAGTATAGTTGCCAGTTCCATCTGAGGGAGGTTTGCACTGAAGCTATTTATACCATCCCCTAAGAGGTTATAATCTGCTTTGGAGAATTTTTTTAATTTAGTTGCTGCAAGGGTGGGATTAGATGGGATAGTTACTTCGGATGAGACCAGTTTGTGGTCAGATCTCACCAGGGAGGACCTCACAGTGGGGGTGCTACAGTGGTCCCCCATATTGATGAGCACCAGATCCAGGATGTTGGCACCCCTTGTGGGGGTGTCAACCAGTTGGTCCACGGCATTGGAGTTAACAAAGTCAAGGAACCTTTGGGCAAGTAAGTTTGAGCAGTAATTTACCCAGTCAATGAATGGGTAGTTAAAGTCTCCCAAAGCCATGGTGTGTGGATGTATCTTGATAGACTCAAGTAGATCCAAATAGACAAAATGGGTGTCCTGATTCATGGAGGGGGGTCCTGTAGCTTGCAATGACTTGAATAGGTGTCCTATCAACAGTTAATTGCACCTGAAGTTTTTCCAGGGAGTCATACTGTTTAACCAACCTGGAGGTGTATTTATTTTTAATGAATATTGATACACCATTTCCTTTAGTTTTCCCACCTTCAGTTTGAGGTCTGAACATGTGGAACAAGGTGTAACCTGGTATGGCTGGGGTGCTCTCCACAGCCTCGAACCAGGTCTCTGTGACTGCACAAATGTCTGGTTCTTCCAAGGTGAGTACAGCTTCCAGTGAGTGCAGTTTCATGTTGAGACTAGCAGAGTAACCTTAAGGTTGCTTTCCGATGGAGTTTTTATGTTGGGAATTTTGTTCTTGAGACACTGCCTAAAAAGGCACTATGGGGGTGGCAAGAGCCTTAGCCAGTAGCCGAAAACCCAAGGGTGACAGATGAAGACCATCTCTGGCAAAGCATCGAGGTCTGTTGATCATGTCATCCCAGTCTGACAGATAGTGGATCCACTTAGAATGATACCAGAAGCTAAGCCAATTATTGAAGTCAATAATTTTCTCTTTCTATTGAGGCATTATCCTAGGTCAAGGTAAAATGCTGCTTAAGGCTAGGGACATACCTGCCTGAGACATACAGTCTGAGAACTCATTCATGTCTCTCTTCATATAGTCCAGAGAGGTACATCTCAGGTTATTCACACCGACATGGAGTATGACAGAGTCATAGCAGTACCTGTTATTGAGAGATTTCAGTGCATGTGTGATATGGCGTATCCTGGCACCTGACAGACAGCTGACCATGACCTTTTCCTTATCCAGTCTGATAAGGACATTAGTGTGTCTCATGATGGAATCACCTATGACTAATATGTTTGATTTTGTGTTTTGCCTTAAGGGTTTGACTGGTGAGACACTGGTGCATGAGCTACTATGTGTGATGTGTTCTGCAGAGGATGTATTATGTGTAGCATGCTTGTTTTTGTGTTTGGAAGGCCTCTGGTGTTTAGGTATGTTTCTTTTCAGGACCTCCACATATGTAGGTATGTGTGATGTGGATTTGGGTGGAGTAGGAGGGGAGGTGTGCATGCTGGCAACTCGTTCTTGTCATATGTACTGACTGATGTGTGAGAGAGCATGGGTTCAAGGTTCTGAATATAGTTGCATCTGTCACACATTGTGTTTGTGTGTACTAGGAGTAGAGGGTTGTCGGTGAACATGAGACAGTTGCTACACTGCCTCAGGAAGCCCATGTCAACCAAGCTTGGCTGAAGAAACTGTGTGAAATTGTCCATCCATAGTGATAGTTAAATTTATATGATCAAGAAAAGAGGTCACCCTTAAGAGTGGCTAGTGGGTGATGGGTGTGTTGGTACCTCTGAGGCTAGGCTTAGTGTTGTTAATGATGTGGTAATTAGCAGGAACATCACTTTTACTGAAAGGAATGATAATAATTTTTTTGTATTGAGTTTAAGGCCATGACTTTGGCACCAATCATTTGGTTAAAACACTGTTATAGGATGTTGACATCATTTGGAGATTCTATGACTGCTCCCAGTTTACAGTTGTCACTTTCATGTTGGTACAATAAACAAGTCTTCATGGGTTCTGTTTTAAGCAGCTTCTATACACATTACTGTAAAGCTTATTTGACTATGACTAACTAACTTATATACAAATTAACTGCTGTGATCATACATGCTTACACACTGGCCTTCTTCAAAAAAATGGCACTAGGATGTGCATGTGTCTATTATTATACGTGCGTACAGCCTAGCATGCTTCCTTAAAGACATAGCACACTACTACACACTGATACAGCAGTCAGTCATCAAAACTTTGTGAGCCACAGACCTTTAGTTTTTGCTTGTACTTTAGATAAATAGATTCCAAACAGTAGAGGTCCCAGGACTGATCTGTGGAACACCACTGGTTACAGGTCTGCTGTTGGAGGTGGATTCCTGTATTTTAATACTAAAACCGATGCAATGCTGAACCATGGATAACCAAATATGTTTTTTAATTGTTGTAACAACAACAGAATTAAACAGATTGAGCACTTTCTTCCCTCTAATCAGGGACTTCATCAGAATCTGTCCTTAAAACCATATGCTCTCCTTATATACTCCACACAGTAATTAATAACATCATTTATTTAATACAATTAAAATATAATTAAAAACACTTAAAAACACTTTCCACTCCAGAATTGAAACTTAACTCTGCAAGAACCGTTACCCATCAAAGAGAGGTCAAGGAGTCAAGGACGGAGAGGCAAAGCCCCAGACAGGCAGGAACAACAGAGGCAAGACTTCAAAGGTTTGGTTTAAACATTTCAGGCATACTTTTGACTGAAGCGCAGATGTCTGTATTAAGTAAAGGATTGTTGTTTATTCTGTCACAGAAGACTGACTTAGCAGATATTCTACAAGAATTAAGACTGTTTGCAAGGACTCTGACTCTGAAAACTATTTTTAAAACTACCGATAGTGCTATTCAAATGCTTACTAAATCCAGTACTTTTGTGCCTAAAATGCATCCTGTTGTTGTTACGTTTGTCTCAGTTTGTGACCATGAAATTAGAAACATTTTTGATGAAGGGACTGTATGTAATCATTATAATTTGAGTAAAACAGAAAGTAATGCATTGTTTGAGTTAAAGTCTTTACAATCAATTGAGAATTTGTATATTGCACAGATGCAACTGTTATTAAATGAAGAAAGTAACTCACACACAAGCTAAGGGAATAACAAACAGGATTTCTGTCATGATATTTGATCTCTTAATTGGACGGATAATATCTGAAGAATTGTTTAAGTACTTTACTGTTGAGACTCCATTATATCCCGTTATATATGGGTTGCCTAAAGTACATAAGAATTTGAGAACTCCCCCCATGAGACCCATATATGATGGCATTTAGTAACAAAAACTTATGAAGTAACAAACCAATATTGTGCAAAAGTTATGTAAAAGCTGAGACTATTGGTCGACCTGGGGGATTATTAAGACTTTTATGAATTTTTGGCAAACAGTAAAATGTGGCCATACTGCAACCTTTAACTGCATTTTGTTTCTATATCTTTTTTAGAAAAATATCCTAATCTTTGTCCCTTACATAGTAATAATTCATATTGTTTCATTGACTCTACATATACATCTAAAGAAACGTCTTCATATATATTCCTGTCATTTAAATGCTCCATGCCCATTTTTAAATATTACATATAGTGCATAATCACAATCTTGTTGCCCTTGTCAGCAGGCTTAACAATTAATCCATGTTGAGCACACAAGTCCTTTAAAGGTCTCCATTTATTTTTAGTTAAATTATGACAAATTAAATGTTTATTATTCATGAATTCCCTGGAAAATGACAAATCCCTTCATTATTAAAGGGAGGCAAAAAAGAACTGCGATACTTAGTATTATCTGTTTTAAATAAGCAGTATGCATTTACTTCAGATTCACTCCCCCCACCTCAGGTATTATGACTGGGATGGAATCCATGTTGTAAGTTAGCTAGTAGGTTATTGTGTAGTAAGTAATCCGTAAGTTGTGAGTGAATACATTTTTCTAAAATTTTGGAAAGTGAAGATAAAATAGCAACAGGCTTATAGTTGGATAGTTCAGTAGACGTGACACCTTTGTGTAAAGGAGTAACATAGGATATTTTCTAGATGTTATGTACATTTTTTTTAGTGAAGGATTTGTTGATTAAAAGAGACATTGGGTAAGAGCATCAGCAGCTAATTTAAGATATTCTGTTGGAAGTTGATTTGCAGTAAGGGATGTGGGTTTGAGTTTGTTTAGTAGTTTTTTTTATGGTGATGGTTTGTATGGGTTAGGTAAAAGAGCTGGAAGGTGCATCTATTGGTTCAGGAATGGAGAGGGGTATACCAGTTCTATTTTCTCTAAAGATAGTATTGAGTTAATAAAGTAACAGCTGAATTGAGTTGCTATGTTTTCTGAGGTGTTACTAGTGGTAGGGGTTGGGTTTGGGTTTGTCTGGGATGTTCTAATTGATTGATAGAGTCCCAGAATTCTTTTGGGATTATTTAGGTTCTGTTGTTGAACTGTAGTATAATAGTTTTTTTTTTTTTGTCTGATCTGATTTGTATTTTTGGATTTTAGTTGCCGGTATTTTCCAAGTAAGGTTTGGTCTTTGCTGTTATGATACAGGTACCAGGCTCTGGCTCTTTCTTTTAGTAGCTGTTTGGTATCTTTTGATAGCCAAGGTACACAATTTGATTTGACAGAGATTTTTCTGCAAGGTGCCAACCTGTTTAAGATGTCAAGGAATTTGGTATTAAAGTATTGGACAGCAGAGTCTAGCTGGAGATATTTTAGTGGAGACCAGTCACATCATTGTAATAATAGTTTAAAGATATTGGTTGAAAATGTTTTTTTGTTGCAAATTAGTTTGTAAGAGTGACATTTAGTGGGCTTAATCTTTGTCAGAGCAGGCAGGTGGGAAGATTATCACTGAGGCTATTTGGGAGGCAGCCAGAATCATACATCAGTGAGGGCTTGTTGGTTAGAGTCCAATCAAGTATGGACTGTCTTTTGCTGTGCTTATCTGTCCTGATTGGTGAGTGTATTGTTTAGGTGAAACCATGCAGGTTTATAAAGTTAGAGGGGGAGTTAGAGGTGCAAGTAAGCCTGTCTAGATTGACATCTCTCATTATGATAATTTCTTGATTGAAGGTGATGGATGACCAGTGAGAAAGGTTTTCAGTAATTGATGGGTCATTACTGAGGTGATGTAGATGGCTATTATGATGACATGTTTGTTGGGGTTAATTTTGAGACTTTGAAATCAATATGTCTGCATTGCTGAAGCATGGTGGATGTAGGTATAGGTGAGATAGTTTTAGTGTATTTTTGTATATTATGGGTAAGCCTCCTCCATGTTTTTGTAATATGTAAAGTCTGTGGATATTATAACCTGATACCAGAATTTTGTTATCTTTTATATAAGGTTTTAGCCAGGTTTCTGTTAAGATTGTTATGTTAGGTCTGTAGAGGGAGAGGGTTGTATGGAATTTGTGTATTTTGTTTTAGATACTTCTCAAGTCCATGTTGATGAGTAGTAGGTGATTGTTCTGTGGGGTTTGATTTATTTGTTGTGGGGATTTGGGGCCTGTGTTAGGGTGTATGTTACCACTCTGTTTTAGCTGTGTTGCCCTATGTAGGTTTGGGTGTGGAAGTTTAGATGTGTGTGTTATGTTTTTTTTCATTAGAGATGCAAATGGCTGTACATATCTATATGTGAATAGTTTTGTTGTGGTTGTCTTAAAGAGTTCTGGTGCTATGATAACACGTGTATAGTATGTGTATGGTGAGATGGGAAGTGGATAGGTAGGTGGGAAACTGTTTAGAGGTATGTGTTTTTGATAGCTGGTAGAATGGTCGCCTATTGTGGGTAGTATGAGTATAACTGAGTTTAGAAATAACATCTTTAAATAGTGTAGGGTAATGGTAGAGAAAGAGTAGTGGGTTGTTAATGCTAACTTTTGTGGTAGAGTAATGATGCTGTTAATTATTAGGATAAGCTAGGCTTTTGAGAGAAGGGGTCAGTTGTATGAGGTATAGTTACTTGACTGTATTTTGAGTAGGAGTAAGAAGTAAGAAAGAAGATGGAGGAGTTAGAGTGATTGAGTTATGTAGGGAGGGGGTAATGGAGGAGATGATGTACTGGTGTTGTGATTGGTTAGTTTAATGGTTAGGTGTGGCTTATGGGTATAAGTGTGGGGGTATTGGGAGTTGGTAAGATTATTTGGGGGTAGGGTAGGGGAGTGGAGTGAGCCCGAGTGTAGCTGGTTGAAGCACAATGCGTATGATGCAGCATGATAGAGAAAATCAGTTGCCCCTGCTTTCCAGGTCAGTAGAAATTATCGCGCCTTTAAAGAAACTTTTCAGCAACAACATATATAATAACTAGGACTAGCTTTTAGGTAAAGGTATTTGCAAAATGCTTTACTAGACTTGTTTTACAAAGAGACAATAAAGCCTGATTGAGCTATACGTAGTATTATCTTCTAAAATGATGTACTAATGAAAGAAACAAAAAAATGGGTCACTAGCCAGTGGGAGGGAAGGAGAGTGGGTCCAGTGGTGTGCACACCCATGTCCTAGGATTTATCTTATGTATTTAAGTTAAACAAAGTATTAGCATACACTTCAGTAAATTCTTTTGCTAATGCTTTTCAGCCATGGATCTCATTTGTTCTTGGGAACATTTCTGGCAGCACTTTCTTTTTTGGGTAGGACGCCAAATAATGGCATTGGGAATGGGTCTGAACTAGAGAACAAAAATAAAAATAGGATGCTTAACAAAGAAAGAAAAAAAAAGGATACTGAGAAGGTAGTTCACAATCATAAAAACAGGAAACTTGTGCAGTATAAGACAAAAAAGGGATGTTAAGACAGTTGCATCTGCTACACACGCTAGGACATTGGATTTATCTCTGAATGGTTACTAGTTAAAGCACTCTTACAATAACTGATAATAGCCACTAAAAAACTGTGTGTATACACAACCTTCATCTTAGATGCATGTAGAACTATCAACAGAAGCTGTACTGTAGTCCATTATACACCTATTTAGTTAATAATAACATCTCCAACAGCTTTTCTATACACGTGGATAACACCTGATATAGTACTTAAAAAAATACAAGTTCTGGATGCAGGAGAGATAATTATAAATGAAGGCATTCTTAACAAGCTGATCTGAGATAGTTCTAGTGGTCAAAAAAGAAAATTATCTATTGCATTGCCCTCAGTTTAAAAATAAAAATCTAAAGCCTGCTCATACATTCCTTTGCAGCACAGTAGAGTTGTGGTAATGCTTATACAAATATCTGCCTCACCATTAAATCAGCATATTCATGAACATAGTCCTTATATAAATCACAGCACCGAATTCTGTACTATTAAAGCAGCTTAGTTATTTTAGGTAAAAGAAGTAAACTAGTACAGTATTTTCAGACCATAACTTATTTGGCGAGCACACTACTGGAGGAATGCCGAGAGCACAGCCAGTGCCTTGTGGTCTTTGGTTTACTTTAAAAATGGAGCTGTTTGTTTCAGGGGTATTTGTAAGCTCCGTTTGGTTACCCGTGTTGGGAGGGGTTACTTGTATTCAGTGTCATCAATAGTAGAATACAGTTGAATTGCAGCTGGAAGGAGAACTGAGTGAAATAATTAAGTAAATACTTAAAATGACTGCTTGTTGAACCACCATGTGGATGATGCAGCATGATAGAGATAATCAGTTGCTCCTGCTTTCCAGGTCAGTAGAAATGATCACCCCTTTAAACAAACCTTTCAGAAGAAAGATATGTAATAAGCAGGACTAGCTATTAGGTAAGGGTATTTGCCAAAATGCTTTACTACATTTGTTTTACAAAGAGAAAAGAATGCACATTTGAGCTATAGGTAGTATTGTCTTCTATAACAAGGTACTAATGAAAGAAACAAAATATGGGTCACTAGCCAATGGGGAAAGGGGAGGTGGTCCAGTAGTGTGCACATCCATGTCCTAGGATTTATCTTATGTATTTAAGTTAATCAAAGTATTAACATACACTTTGGTAAATTCTTTTGCTAATGCTATCCAGCCATAGAGCTCATATGTTCTCGGGAGCGTTTTTGGCAGCATTTTATTTTTGGGTAGGACGCCAAATAATTGAATTGGAAATGGGACTGAAACTTCTGTAAATTCTTTTGCTAATGCTTTCCAGCCGTGCAGCTCATATGTTCTTGGGAGCGTTTCTGGCAGCACTTTCTTTTTTGGTAGCACACCAAAGAATGGAATTGATAATGGTACAGAAACTTTGGTAAATTCTTTTGCTAATGCTTTCCAGCCATGGAGCTCATATGTTCTTGGGAGCATTTCTGGCAGCACTTTTTTTTGGGTAGGACACCAAATAATGGAATTGGGAATGGGACTGAAATGGTGAGCACACTACTGGAGGAACACAGAGGGCACAGCTGATGCCTTGCTGTGTGCTTTCTTTTGATGCTGAATTTAATTGTGTCACAGAAAAGTTAATAGAGGTAGTGAAAGAAAGTGGATATTTCTAAGGCAAGACAGAGTTAAGGAAAGTTTTATCTAGTAATATATGTATTTCATATAACACAGGTAAAATTTTAAACGATTATTTAGCTAGAAGCAGTTATTCAAAGCATAAGGAAAGGAAAGATATTTGACTAACAAATTAGGCACATTCCTTTGTGGAAGGACAGTTTTGTTATATTAAAAAATAAATAAATAAATAAAAGAAAGTCACTCAGTCTTTTAATGGTTATAACTGAAGAGTTGTGTATGTTTCAAAATGTAATTGTGGTTTGGTTTATTTTGGCCAAGCAAGTAGAATATTCAAGGTGAGGTTACAAGAACATTTATATTATGCTAGGAATAACAGGGAAAGTAATCGTATTGCTAAGCATTGTAAACATTGTAAAGAGGAGACACAAATGCAATACAAGTCAAAATATTGGAACATTCTGAGTTAAATGGAAATATTGGTTATATTAGACGTTTGCTTAAATAAGAGGCTATGAGTGGTATTCATAGTGCAGCCATTCACATGTACCTAATGGTTATGAGCAAGAAGCACCTCTGTGCTCATATGTAAAAAAGCTATGCACAGTGCATTTTCATTGAATATGGAAAAGTAAAGACATTAAAAAACATATACTTATGAACAAAGGATGAAGTATCTAAAGTCAAGAATTAAGTAGTCATGATGGACAAAGTGAAAGCTGTAAGCTTTGTATTACTTCATAGTATTTCATACATATTCAAATATTAGGAATGTTTTCTTCTATGTGCAGTCATATTTAAAATACCTGGGGCAAGCTGTGTACTGTGCAGCTTTTATTAGTAATATTTAAAAAAGGGGGGTTAATATATTTTATAAGACATCTGCATGTCCTTCAGTCACTTTACCCACATGTGACACCCTGTTAGTTTCACTAAAGAGTAGAAAGGAGGAGAGAGGAAAGATTGCAGACAGAAGAGACACAGTAAAGAAGGAAACACAAAAGGAAAAATACAAGAAGATTGTACAAGAGGAGGTGGGAGCTAAGGGTTACAATGTTTTTGACAGAGACTAAACCCAACTGTTTTTTTTTCAAATGTTTTTTATATGAGAGGGTAGTGTGGATGGAAAATGGGAAAGAGGGTGTAGATGGATGAATAAGGGTAAAATGGCTGAATGACATGCAGGAGTCACAGCCAACAGAGTCTCAAGTATTTCAATTACTAAATGGAAGAGCCAGTGGAGGACCCCAATGTTAAGGGGGTAGAGTACCGTTGGGATTGGTGGTTGGTACCTGCTGGTATAGTGTGTCTTCTACACACTGCAGTGAAATCTCAACTGCTGAATCCTCCAAACGGCTATCTCTGCCAGTACATTCTCAACCAAGTTCCAAAGCCCCCGCTTTGTGAGGCTTGAAAAGGCTTGAAAAGATGCTGCAAAGATAAGCAAGTTGTCTTCATATGGAAAAATGTGGATACCCTATAGTCTACAATGGGCTATAACTGGAGCTAGACACTTTGTGAACACTCTTGGTGCAGTGGATAGTCCAAAGGGTATGGGAGAGAACTGATAATGTTATCTAGACACACAAAATCGTATGAACCATCTGACGTCTGGATGAATAAGGATGTGATAAAGAACAAATGGAAACAAAAGAGTCTGATATAGGGCAAGAGAAAAGACCCCTTGAAAAGCAAGAAGTTCCTCCCACTGCCATCTTTGACCTTGATAAATGATTTTCAAAACCAATTTGCCTGAAACAATCTATTGCCAAAGAGTAAAACTGAGATTCAGACTTTCTGAAAGAAAAAGGGGGCCAGGATGGGAGGAGGTCACAAAGTCTCGTGAACCAGACCTGCTGGACCATCCTTGGTTTTGGGAAATTTGAGACTTCTCTGTGGAACCCCTTTGCCATTTCTTTTAAATGTCTGTTTACCTGAATGTTGTTGAGATTTTTTAATTAGTTTTTGCCAAAAATGGATGGGGAGATAAAACATCCCTTGGACAATTTGTTAAAGGAGGACTGAAAAATCTTAGAGATTCCCTGGATTAGCTTCCCTCTCATCCCATTTTTGATCATCTCTGTAGCAGAGCAGCCAAAGACTAATCTTCTATTCAGGGGAGTATTTAAAATTTTATTTTTAACATAATCAGAGAGGTTCTGAGAATGCAGCCATGCAAACTTCCTTAAAACAGTGCCAGTGGCCACAGCCCTGGAAGAAGTATCAACAGTCATACACATTCTGTAACCAATGAGTATAATCTGTGCAGAAGAAGAAACGTTTATTTAAAGCAGTTTTTTCCTTACAAGAATAAACTGCAGATAAAACATTCCTCATCCTTTCATAATTTGTCAAAACAAACTTAAACATATATGCTTGACAATTCAAAATTTTAAAAATCAAAGTTACAAAATTATGCACTTTTTTCCCATACCTATCAACAATTTCCCATCATTATCAGAAAGAGTAGGATTGGAATTAACTAAGTGCTTAGCAGTAGTGGAATCAACTAAAGCTATAGCTGCTGCACCAGATTTGGGAATAATTTATAAAATTTAAAAACTGAGGAACTTTATACATCCTATCTGACTTTTTTAGGGGGAGCTGGCTGACTATTAGGAAAACACACACATCCTCTAAAGCAAATAGAATGTGTGGTGTGGGTGTAGGCTCTGGAACAACTCATAGTACTTTATGATGGATTGAGAAATGTCATTGTTCTCCTACTGGAAACACTGGCACACACTGCCATAGTCTCACAGAAAGTTAAATGCCCACTGACTGAACCATTGAGCTCTCTTCTGAGTTTGAATCAGAAATCTGAGGAGAAAAAAACTGTATCCATCCCTACATCTTTCTACTTAGACTCAGAATAGTGTATCTCTTTAGGAAAAGAGGAATTCCTCCTCCTTTTATCACAGAGCCAAATTGTTACAAAACAACACCTCTTAAATGCTGGATTTACCAGTTGTATGCAAGAGACCATGGGTCAGTTCCCTGAAGGCAGTTCACAATAAAAAAAATCAGGGAAGTTATAATAAGATATTTGGGTACACAAATGTACATAGTGATAACATAGACTGTGCCTCTTCTGAGACAGTGCACTATGTCCGACTGGATATAACGTTCATATTGTTCTTTGACAGATACTATTCACCCCAAGCAAACCACTAATCATTCAGAAGTGATCTTGTAATTGCTGTTTGTTTCTGAATATTACCTGTCATCAAGAAATGATGCCCACATTTATTTCTATTTTATACACTAGTTAACTAGGTAATCCCATTTTATACACCAGTTAACCAGGTAATCCCACTAGACACAACTGTGCTACTTCATTGGTGACCCTAGTGCACTGTCTAGCCACGTGAGAGTTGCACAATAGATGGTGGAAATAATCAAACAGTGTACCCTTGACAGTAGCTGTTTATACTTTTGATATTTCATTGAAAAGATAAAAAAATCATAAAGGTTACAGTAATATACTTCCACTTGCTGTTATAGGGCACACCCTTGTAGACTGTCATAAAAAAACGCTGGTGTAAACGACCTGAGACGTACCTCCTTGGACTACATGAAAAGAGACATTGAGGAGCTCTCTGATTATTGACCCTGACCTTGAGCAGTATCCTACCTTCACCAAGAATGATGCCTCAATACAGAGATAAGATGATCAGCTTTAACAATTGGCTTAAGTACTGGTGTCATTCAAAGTGTCTGTCTGCCTGGGATGACATGCTGGACAATTCTGGATATTGGCAAAAGCCCTTCTCAGTATGGAGAAAGCACTATCAGGTTTTACCTATCCATATTCATCAAGGACACCCACACCTCAAGAACCATCCAGGTGCAATTAACCATAGACAAGACTGCTCTGCAAATTGTAGCATGTTACAGGCCACCCTCACAAACTCAGGAACCTCACGGCCTTCCTGAAAAAACACTAGAGGATAAATGTATCACCAAACACCATTCTACTAGGTCACTTCAATTACCCTAATATACACTCGGAACACTACTCAAGCCAAAACACCTAGCCAAAAGTTCCTGGAATTCATAAACTCAAATGCCATGGAACAACTAGTCACCATCCCACAAGAGGAGATAACATACTTGATCTCATCATCATGAACATGGGAGCACAATGTTCAACACTCACTGGTGAGATCAGATCACAAACTAATCTCGCTGGAGGTCCTCATTCACAGCCCACCTGAAATAAAAAAAACAGTACTCAAGCAGCTGAATTACTTACAAATGCCTTCTACCAGCACCTGCAGGACTGCATGGATAAGGCAATCCCAAGCAAAACAAAGACTCTCTGTACCAAAGGTAAGCGTCCAGTCTGGTGGACCCCAGCCATAAACAAACTCTACAACAAAAGGAGGAAGCTACTACAAGATAGAGCAAAATCCTTAAAAGGTAAGACACCCTTGATCACTATAAGTAAAAACTAAGAGCTCTCATAAAATCATCCAAAGCAAATTTCGAGAGAAAAATAGCTAAAGACTCAAAGACAATCATAAGGCCTTCTTTAGCTATGTTAGAAACCTGGGAGAAAACTCCCAGATATGCTCAGAACTAGTTCAAAATGATGTGAAGATTACTGATCCTACAGACATTGCCAACATACTGGCTGACAGGTTCAGTGCAAACTTCTCCCCTTCCCCCACAAGGAGAGATATCTATACTTGCAGCCCCAAACATCTCCAATGCCCAAGTGAGAACTGCTCTCACAGCATCCATGGGACCCGATGGTGTCAATTAAACCCACAGCTAGGACAGCTGTTTAATCAAAGTCTTACCTCTGTGCAACTGTGGTCCCACTTCGACAAGCCTTATCTGCAAAGCCATGGAGAGGATCATAATGGACCTCATAAATAAAGACATAGGGAATTTGCAGACTTTGGATCCAACCCAGTTTGGCTTTGTCAAAGGCAGATCATGCCTTTTAAACTTGGTTGACTTTTGAAACAGTCACCAAAGCCATTGATGAGGAAAGGCAGTCCATACAGCCTACCTCGATCTGGCTAAGGCCTTTGATACAATACCCCACTCGGGTATCATTGAAAAACTCATCAGCTTAAATGTTAACCCATACATTACAAGATGGGTTGCAAACTGGCTGAGTGACAGAACAGGGTCAGAGTTGCTGGCGCCATGTCAGACTCAAAGCCTGTCACAAGTGGTGTCCCACAGGGCTCAGTCCTGGGCCCACTCTTGTTTGGCATCTACTTTTCTGAAGTACAAGCAAACACAGGAGGGTTATGGCTGACAAAGTTTGCAGATGACTGCAAACTGGGCCATAGTAGAAAATACATCTGACACAGATATCCTTCAGAAGGGTCTCACAGAAACGGATAACTGGTGCCAGAGCCACGGCCTAAAGTTGAATGCCAAAAAATGCATAGTCATACAAAAACAAGGTTACCCCTAGCTACCAAATAGGTGGCAATCCACTGAGCACAGAAGAAGTTATCAGGGACCTGGGGACCCAGGTTGATAGTAGTCTGTCATTCGACACCCATGTAGCTAAAGTAGTTAGGAAGACCTTCTACATTGCCCACCTTATCATGAAGGATTCTCATCTAGATCAAGGGAGGTCATAGTCTCCCTTTACTCATCACTCATCAGACCAATGATTGAGTACAATGCCCGAATGTATCTGACCCGACACTTGCAGCAGCTGGAGAGGCCACAAAAGTTCCTCACCAAAAGGATAAAGGGTCTCAAAAATCTGTCCTATGCTGCCCGACTGAAAGAACTCCAGCTCTATTCAGTGAGGTGACCTTTGCCTAACATACAAGGCCATGTCAAACCCAGATTTGATGAATATGCTTCACCTCAAAAATCTAGATCCATCAGAGCCACAAGGGCGGAGACTTAAACCTGCTGGAGGGATAGATTCATCACCCAAAGACTCCTATGCTGTGGAACAAAATCCCGGTATATGTGAGGCAGAGCACTGGCCTTGTTCAAGAGAAATCTTGACCAATGGATGGGAGATATTACCTCAGTGTCACTGCTCGACAGATGCACAGCAAAATAATGGGTATAGTTCCCCATACTAAAGGCTTGTAAATGCCCTCGGGCAGATAGCCTAGTATGAACCTATGAACCTATGAACCTAAGAAATATATATAAATGAATTGTGCTGTGGGCAGTATCTGTTACCACTACCCACAGATTATCTGATTTTCTGCCAGAAAAAAATGAAAGAACAAACACTATAATGTGTTTCAGCCTGGAAATTTCAGACACTAAGTTCTGTCCCACCTCCCCTAACAAGTCACAGCTTTAATGTGATCAGTCTTATCCTGCCTTGTGCTTTCTTCCATCAACTGTCTCTCTTATTTATCAACCTTCCATCTTCAAAATATAGAGCACTACTTCTGACAATGTGGAACAAAATTTACAGCCTTTACTAAATTTCAGCTAGGTAGAACAGAACATGGTGAATAACTGTTTCTTCATACTTAAGAAAGTCTTTTTGGTGAACTGATATAATACAGTATTACAACCCATGATTATTTATTTAAAACATCATAAGAATGAATGTGTGTTAGACCCTTTCAATGTGGAACAGTATGGAATGTAAATTTTAACACAAAGTTAAATTAACCTCTGAAGCAAAGGATAACTATAATTCCTTCTGCATCTATATTAGAAAACCAATAAACAACACCCAGCAGTGTCTGGAACTAATTCAGAATGACACTACCGACTATGACCAGCTAACACAGCAGTAGACAAATTCAGGGAAAACTTTACCCCAGAGAATGTTATCCCTTGTCTGTCAATTCCTGTATCTCTTGCATTTGATATCACCTTAAAGGAGCATGTGCTGAATTCTAAGACCAAAAATACAATATACTCTCCAGAATCTCAGAAACTCAAATAATTCCACCAACACAAGAACACCAGATCTAGACCTTCAACAACAGATAAAGAAAACTTGATGGGGGAACAATTTATTTCCCCATGTCTACCTCATCTCTGGAGCAGACTTTCTCTGCAAGTTAAACAATGTGACACCATAACGTCCTTAAAAATGTATCCAGGAGGATTGGATGGGATCCCATAAATTTGTTCCTGGAATGAGCTGATTTTCCCTTCCCAAGGAAGTGTTAAAACCTAAGGGTGTTCATAGGCAAGTGAATGCAGACCTTTGACTCTGCTGTCTTGTAACTCCTACAAACCTATGAGCTTTTTCAGGTGGCTGCTACAGAGGACCTCCACCGTAGCTATCAACTTGTTTGTTCATGAATCAGGCACAAATCCCAAAAGAAAGGGCAATTTTGAAATACTTCACTAATATTTCAACAGACACTGTTTGGTCAGTTTCACAGGGTACCCCTACCTTAGTTCTCAACTTTATTTGCTCAAGGGTAGAACAACTGATATTTTCTGTCTTGCTCAATAAACTATTTGTCACTTATTCCTTTGACAATTTTGTTTGCTAATTGACTTCTCCCAGCTGTCTGTATGACAGTTTTCCTTCACTGATGCACTGTTGTCTTGTCAGCTCTGTTTTGTTCAACCTTTCTCTTTCTCTAAGCTACTGCCAGAGCCATGCTGCCAGGCTTTCCTGACAAGCCATGGTGGATGGAATGCAAAGGTAGCCAGTAGCCTCCAAGCAATTGATACCCGCTTTGAAGGGCAGCTGCATGAAGGGTCAAAAGATACTAAGGGAAGATCAGGCCACAGACCACTGAAACATACACAAACCCTACAACAATATTAGAGAAAAGAAAGGCATATGGCCAAATGCTAGTTATTAAACTCTACCACATCATGCAGATGAATGCAGCTGTGGCCAAGTAGCTAAAAGTAATGACTACTTACAAAAAAACTGACTTAAAGTAAAAATATAAGCATGGAATTCACCAGCTGTAGCAAGGAAACCAAGATGTTTCAAATTCCATTACTTCTACTTCCTCAGACTGCAGTTCTTTAAAAAAATACTTAACTGAAGCAAATGATCTGCTTTATAAAAGAAATAAAAACAGAACATCACTACATGGGAGTTTACTAAAGCCAAAAATTGTGTGTGTGTGTGTGTGTGTGTGTGTGTGTGTGGGGGGGGAGGGGGGGGGTCACACGTTTTAAGTTTTATGACCATCATTTTTTTATTAATATATTTATTTAAGGATGCAAATTTTTTTTTTTTTAAAAAAGATAGATGGTATGCACTGTCTTTCCCTGGTCTAGGGCTTTGGTGACTTTCTTGAAAAAGTCAACCATGTTTAACAGCTATGATATACCTTTAATGAATCTGAACTAGGTTGGGTCCAGAGTTTGGAGATTACTGATGTCCTTGTTAATAAGGTCCATAAGGAGTCAAGCATATGGATTTATAATTCCCAGGATCGGTTGATGGTCACCCTTTGTGCGGAGGGATTACTGTTGCTGTCCTTCATTCCACTGGAACATAGCCAGCTTGCAGGCTGTGGTTAAACAGGGGATCCAAGTGGGTCTGCTAGGTCATGTATGTGCAGACTATTGTTTTACTCATACATATCTTATATTTCTATTTGTACATGCAATTATTTTATCAATTAGCATTACGTATTTCTAAGCTGATGCAGTTCTGTGTATAGATATGTGCATGTTTTATTTTCAGTTGTAATAACCTTACAGATACATATTTCTTCTAGCTAATACCTTCAGTTATGAAATTTGCATTGTGCATAAAATAAAAAGAATATGCAATAATTATTTCCATTTTGTAATCCTTATAACTGCTGGTGGTTTTGTTGCTTGCCTTAGCAATCTTTTTGGAAGTATGTATATATGTGGAGCCATATCAGATTACTGAAGTTTCAAAACTCTGAAATTCATATGGTTGGGACCATACGATTGAAGTTTTGAAACTTTGAATGTTTTGAATGGTGATCGTGCTGCAGCACGGAATGGGAAATTTAGTGCAAGCTTGTGTTGGTATATTTAACTAGCAGGGGATACAAAAACATTAAATATATAATTATTTTGTTTTTAATTTTTTTTTTAAATGTTCGAAGTGCTGAAACTTCAGTCATATGGTCTCGGTCATATGAATTTCAAAGTTTCAGAACTTTGATAATCTAATATAGATCCATATACATATATAAATATATATTTAGATATACACACACACACACACACACACAAATATATATATATATATATATATATATATATATATATATATATATATATATATATATAAAAATGGGGGTTTTACATAAATACAAAAATACAAGTACCTATGTAGTTTGAGCAATTTGTATAAACTTTTGATTGGGAAGAAGTGATAAGGTGTGTCAGAAGAGGTTAGAAGGGCAAAGATCACACTGCATTGTGCTAACTGTAACGCATACGACACCATTTTGTTTTACTTGAATATCTTCACATTTCAGCATATCTGAGCATATCCACCCATTCTTGCTGCATACTAGGGAAGGTGTGGGTGCTGCAGATGACTGCAGACTCCTCAGCCATCCACAGCATGTTTGGATGAGTCCAAGTCTGAGTCCACATTCATGACCATCCCAGAGCAATTTATGTATATATTTGCTTATTACTGCATTTCACTGAGATAAACCTAAAAGAGTCTAGTTTGCATACAAAACATATAAATAGACCTGAATTTATGCAGAAAAGTTGAATACCACCATATTAACTTGTGATTATATGAGTTAGATAGCAAATGTCTTAGGAAGCCGTAGACTTCTTAAAGAATGAAAAAATTAGCAACCTTATTATAATTTAATAACAAGCACTTACGAATGTGTAAAACTAGTGAGTTAAATGTAAGAAATGAAGCTTTTACTGATATGTGTATGTTATGGTGGCTATTAATGAACAGTGTATGTCTGTCATTTGGAATGCGGAACAGTGGCAGTGGAAATGATAAATGACCACTGAGAAAAATCATTACTATGGTATAATCTACTGATTGTGCATACACGGTAGAAACGCAGTCATTAAACTGTTTAGTATTGAAGTGGTAAGGAATTTTTTTCTTGGCAGAATGCACACGTGCCTTTACTGAGGGATTTCTAACTATCACTAATGAATGAAAAAAAAATGATATGAAAACCCATGGTGGGGGAGGGATGAATCTTTTTTAAAAAAAAAGGTTTGCTTTATTGATGTGACTGCACTGCAACTAATGCTGTAACACAACTGTACTTGGCTGGACTGTGTGTGTATATAATTACGGGGTTTAAATCACCTTACATTTTTAAGAGGGTGGCAGGCACACATGGTCATTGTGTAGTTTTAATGGTGATTACATTAAAAAGTTTTTTTATGTATGACTGTTGCTTTTTTCCTTTCTTTTTTAATATACAATAATGATAATGGAAGATAAGGGATCAAGACAGAGAAATGATAATTTCAGCCATGAGGAAAATTGTGTTCTCACGACAGTTGTTAGGACATACGAGAAAGTCTGTTTGTTTAAAGGGGTGCCCAAACAAGCTGAGAAGAAAAAAGCCTGGAATCAAATTGTCTTTGACATTAATGCCAATGGGGGGCATAAACGGCACATTAACACAGTGTAAGGAGAGTGCAAATGATATGGTAGGACATGGTAGAAGTAAGGTGAGGCAGAATGCAATTGCCCTTAGTAGTGTTGGGGGCCCTCCAACAATTATCCCATTAACACCAGATGAGGAATATCTTCTCTCCATCCATGCAATGAGTATGACAGATGTTGGCACTGTAATAATCAGAATTGGTGTGGACACAGGTTGTTACCGATGTCTGCAGCAGCAACACTTGTTTGGTCATGAAGGCTGGTTTAAAAATAGGAACATTTATTCATACAGAGAATTAAACACTGACAATAAATGATTATAATAAACAGATGACAATTGTTATTATTTTCTGGCCCTTCTACATCACTACAGAAGAACAATGAAGGCAGTGTGCATGATAAGGGTCGCCCACACCCCATTAACAAACATCCTTTAGGGTATGCTATTTCATTATGAGGTATGTTTTGAAATAATTCTTTTTGTAGGGTCAGCTCACCATGCCAGTGAATTTGGAGGATATGAACATAGAGGAATGGCTGTTAGTGAAGTTGATGAAAACATAGTTATATTTATAAGGCAATCTGAGGAAAGTGGCACACAGTCCCCAAGTTAAAACACAGGCTTGCACACCCCACAACATATTACTAACTCTGCAGGAAGTCACAGTGCATCAGAAAGTCAAGCACATGCTGACATTGCACTCAGGCATGAACAACATTGCACCTCAACACCAGTATCTCCAAACCCAACACTTTGAGAATGATCATAGACACCCAGAGGTAACAGTGTCCACAGTGACATCTTTACAAAGGGAAAGCAGGCTCAGAAATGTTTTATAGTTATCCCCTGAAACATGAAAATCATTGACCACCAAGCAGCGGATGTGCTGTGACATTGTTAGTGTTCAGAGCACTGCCACAGAGAGTCAGCTGGAAATGTTCAGAGCCTTTCAGGGTATACATGATGATTTCCATCACTACCTCAACATGGCAGAGGGTAGGGATAATGCCATGATCACAGTAATGTGTAATATGGTGGCACACCAAGCATCTGTGGTTGCCACCATTTGTACTAGTTATGACTTACCAGCCTCAAGTAGGTGTCACTTTTGGAAGGAAAAGAGAATGGGGTATTGTGTGGACTCATTGGGGTAGATCACTTGAGACTCCAAGTGCTTCTTAGAAAGGTAATATAAATAGTCAGGAGAACAATCGCAATATATTTCATTCAAGCCTCATCAGCAGTCATCTACACTTAGCAGAACCTCTTATTCAAGGTTCAGATCAAAATCAGCAGGGTCCTACATCAATTTGGCCATGGCATCAAACCAACTCACTATACAGCTCTCATAACAGCCTCCAAAATCGCTTCCACTATCACCTAGACTATCCACAGCAGATGTATATGATTCATTTGATCTCAAACTATTGTGAATCAATTCTGACAATTCTGTGACTTACATGCATCATACTCTACATGACAATTGGTGGAATAGTAGACATTCCTATTGTCCCTGCTGGACATGTATGGGTCCCAGTTGCAATGTAGCTGTAATCTATTGCCCCAAGTACCTCAGGAAAATGTGCCACCCCATAAAAGACACGCATATTCCTGTCTCAGTCTTGAGGTGACACTGAGAATAGATGCACTGATGCCAAGATTGCACCCAGGAACTGCTGCAGTATCCTCAAGGCAGAAGCCTGTGAGATCCCCAACATGCCCCCATTCTGTCTCTGGAAGGTTCCCATGGCAAGTATAGTGAGGGCTACACATGCCTTAGTCTCCACAGGGATAGGAAGTTCACATGTTCCTCAAGTATCCCTGTGGGGATCATAAATATCAACTAAGACCCTTATAATGCCCCTTTCCACTCTGAACCTGTCAAGTATCTCCTGATTATCAAAGCTATGAGTTATCCTTTGCTTATGTCTCCTCTTTCTTGGCCATTCAGCACCATTGGGCTCAAGGTGTTTTGGCTCAGTCAAGACAAGCAACTCACATCTGGAAATATCAAGGCTAGCAGCAAGTGACAGCATATTCACTGACTGCAAAGTAGATGGGATAGGAGAGACTCACCTTTATACAATGTATCTGTGGATAGAGCATACAAGTGGGAAAATTCCACTATGAATCACAAACAGGCAAGACAGCGCTTCATTAGTATACTCTGAGTTGCATCATTTCTCATTTACATCTCAGAACAAGTTAATAAGCTTAACCTTATTCACAGACATTGCATGCTTTCATAAGTGGCTTCTATGAATTGCAGGTCAGCTGTGCTCATTCTTGGACAGCACAGAGAGCCTTAATGTGTCTGTATAATAAATAGCACTCCATGTTTATTTTAAAATATGCCATTTTAATATTAGGAAGTTTAAATAATGGCTGTAGTTGGAACAGTTTAATTTAATTCGATTTAGTTATTAAATATTTTTCTGTGTTTTCTTTATGTTTTGATTGGTGTATTATATAATGGTAGGATTATTTATTACTTATTTATTACTTTTGGAATTGAAATTTATGAGCCTAAATGCTGAGTGGTGATGTTTTAATAACCAGTGTGGAAATGGACAGCAGTTGTAATTTTATTGTGTTTTTTCTTTTATTGTATTATAAGTATAATACAACACCAGTAAACTAAATTATGTTTACTTTGACCACCAATAATCATGAAAATAACATCTACACAAAAGTAATGTCCAGAATTATTTTCCACACTGTTCACAAATCTGAAAACAAATATTGTATCTTGTGTTGTTTTAATGCATTTATGTATTTATTGGTAAAGCAATCAGATTTTAAGTCCTGCTAATATCTAATAATACTGTGATTCAATAATGCTGATAGAATTAAAACTACAGCTTCCATCTTATGCACAACAAAGTCAACAAGCTTCACCTTATGTGGTTAATATAATCAGAGCTACCTTGCATAAATCCACCACATTTAAGTAATGTACACATTTTGCAATTGCTGTTTAATGCTCTTTTTAGAGCAACCTAGTCTGTGAGACATATGGCGTGCACTTGATTATAGAATGTTCTGATGAATATTTTCACTTTTTTGTATAAAACAAATATGCTTCTTTGTCTGATTCAACTTTAAACGGGTGTCAGATATGGAAAATGGCACATATTCCTAGCCTTTTTCAGAATTACAGTATTGTCGTTCCTGTTTGTCCCAAACCTTACTTTATCCCTTTACAACTGTCTTCATACTTTACTCATGGAGTATGTTCAGTTTGTGGCTCATCAGAAGCACATAGATTTTATATTTTGTGGACTTTATTTTTTTTAATAGAAATTATCCGAATGCCTCCAGTTATGCAATTATCATGGATGAAATGGTTAATTATGTTTCCCTAATTGTAATAGCATTGTCTGCAGTCTTGGAGGTGCCTTGAGCAAAGTTTTCTTGAAGGTACTCTGTAACAGCTTAAGGATACTTTCCTGAAGCAATTGTTTCCCATAAATAGAAGTTCACACAACCACATACGATGGCTAGTAACTCTTTTTCTATCAGGGCATATATTTTCTGGAACAAGCAAAGGCTCTGGACCCATATGAAACATAAATAACCCCAACGGAATGTATTTTAGATTCATTGCATTGAATTTTGAGTGGACATTGAATAACACTCTCTACTGGTAAAGGCAGTGCTATTTGATGATTAACTTTGAGCTTCTCTTTGCCTAGATATTTTGACTGATCCACTTTATACAACTTATCTTGTCACGTTTTTGCACATAAAATAAATCTGAGCACATTTTCAGCATTGATTACACCCAGAACAAACTCATTTTCATGGCAGTTTTACCACGAGTTCTCTTGTTCAAATCAGTGTATTTCATTTTACATAATTTAGCGAAATGCTACTTCTGTTTTGAGCTTTTACACACTCATCAATTGCTAGTCTTTCTTTTTGTTTTATTTATAGCCACATCTATTACTTCTCAGGCTTCTGTGACTCTATGTTTATGTGTTTTCTGCTTTTCTGTGTCAGAAGCAACTTTATTCCATAATTAACATTACACAACAGGTATTTATACATGAGTTATAAAAAACCAGTGAGAGAGTGTGAAACAGTGGCATATATAATCAGAGTACAAGGGACATCTTTTAATATATCTCATGACAAAAATGGGCTTGATTCTCTAAACCAAGATCTAGCTCTATCAAAATGCTGTTGAAAAAATGTCTATGATATCCTGGACAACCTTTCAGTTTTTTCTCCCTCTCCTCTGACCCAAGTGTGACATCTTTTTTTTTTGCTTAATCTGTTGGTTTTCTGCCCCTTCACATGTAACTATATATTTTTTACATTCAGTCTTAGTTGTTCCCATCTAGGCCATATAGACCCTCTTTATTCTCAAGCTTTACTTCAATTTACATTTTTTTATCATTTATTATAGTACGGTGAATATATGAAAACTTTCATGTACTGTGTGTATCACACTGTGCAGATATTAAATATACTTCTGTGAAGAACATCTGTGCTATATGTTATTGGTTTGCCTTCTGCTCACTATGTAGACCTCTGCTTTGCATCCTAGCAATTAGTTGGTTCCGAATCTAATTAACTCCTCAAGTTAACTTTATACAATTCTAACTCTAGTGATTGAGACAAACTAATTTAATTTGCTCTATATTCACCAGTTTTAACATTAAATCTATTTCTCATAACAATCTACTTCTTGTCTGATCATTTCTGATACCATGCATGATTCTCTTTGTTACTAAGGGCTCCAATAACCAGAAAATTCACAGTCTTTAGCTCAGATTTTCAGCTCAGTAGCATAAACACCAACATTTATTGGATCATGAGTCTTCATGAAATATTAATGATAGATATAATGCAGAATTGTTTTGGGTCACAATTAACACTGCAACTTCTGTCCAATAAATGTTTTGTTAGATCAAAGTTAATTCTGAAACTTTTTTCTTATCACTACAAAATTGCTTCCTGCTGCATCTTGTCCTGTTAAAAAGATGTCATATATAGTAGATTTTTTGCTAAACAGAAGAACTTCCTCACACATATGGATTCATAGAGGTGCACAGAATCACAAGTCAAATGAAAGCACTAACTGCCAGCACTAAAACAGAATATATCACATGCAAAAAGTCTTTAGACTTTAATTTATTGCTACAAGCAAGCAAACTAATTTTGGCAGAGAAATTTTTTCACCTCACAGCATATCTGAAACTTGCATCATCACTGCAGTAATCCATCTTCTATTCAAAACACTGATATATTGTAAACTTTCAGTGGTTCTTCTTTCTAGAAATGTGTGTTAGATATACTAGTTGGGGTCAGGAATAAATCTCATTTCAAGATCCCCACATTCCATTTCATGGAGAAAATGCTCTTTAGGGAGAAATTTCCTGGATGCTGTGTTTTACCATTCTTAAATAAATGGCAAACCAACTTACTTATGATTAATTCTGGCACAAATTAATATTCGGTATTGAAAAATATGAATAACAAGACAAATGTGAGTCTGAGTGCTGTTAGATCCATCAGCTTTACTTTTGTATTTTCTAATAATACAAGAAACCAGATCACATGAAATACATAAAAGTCACTGAATGAGGGTATGGGTGCAAGTAATTTAATAACAATAATTCTTAAGTTTATTCTCATTTGCACTGTATATGTGTGCACATGTGTGTGGGTATATGTATGTGTAAGAATGTGCTTATATAAACATATCCTTTCTGATGTTTTATAATTTATCTACCTGTGTAAAACCTATTAAAAATTGGGAAATGGTGAATTTTTACAGGAAGACCAAAAGCTGTATGGCATATACTTTGATGTTACAGCAGGAAGAAAGCTGCATAATTTCTGTTAATAACCGCACACCAGTGATTAGGGTATATATTAGGGATGTAGAACTAGTTTGCTATGGAGAATCATTCAGTTATGTTCAGTTAGTTGTGCTTTTTATGAAACCAAATAGTATAGCACCTGCATATTTCAGTTACAAAGCATACTGAAATGGTAGCTTTTGGGGGATTATGTAGTACAACATGCCTGAAAGCTTGAATCTCTGATCACTCTGAAGGAAACTTCAGTCAAGGTTCATCTGCTTCTGTGACAACTTGTCCTCCTAAGTGACAGTGACAGATACTTGGGAAAAATGCATAAATTAATGGGCTTTTCTGTGGATGAACAGCCTTACTCTAAGCACAACTAGATGCCTTCCAACCATGAATTTACAGAATAAAACATCCTCACATCACCTTGATAAATAGCACTGCCTAGGTAGTTATTGCTAATGTAATATAGCTTCATTAGGTCCTCATTAATTTTTCATGATTAAGATATGCCATAAATGAAAAAAGTTCTCAAACTAATAAATCAAAATTAAAACTGTTCTTAGTAATGACAAAGTATTTACTCCTTTAATTTGTTTATATATTGTGCATGTCCCAGTTTAAAGTAAACTGAGCTAATAACTATCTGATACATTTTCTGAAGAGGGGCACAGAACAAAGAAATTTGAAAATGTCTGGCTCATACAGTATGCCTTAATAATGAAAATCATTTTTCTGTCACACCAAGTCAGGATATATCAATTATTTCAAAATCTGTGTTATTTGCTGTATATAATTAAGTACACATAATTAAAATAATCATAAAGAGTAATCAGAGGGAAATTAAATATCTACAAGTTTCTAGTTGAATGCAATAATATTGAGTTGCATTGTATTATATTTGTGTAGCAAATTTAACCCTTGGATTCTAAAATGATCTTCATTCAGAGAAAAACACAGCATAGAGTCAAACATTTGCAGAATATTGCTCTTGTGAAGAAGTCTGCTATGTTTGGTTATATATGCTATGGCATTTACACTTACATTGAATAATATATCCTTTTGCAAATTTTATGTATCATACTTTCTTTATAAGTATATTAAGTTTACATTACCCAGCAAGAGTGATAATAAACAACAGGAGACACTTATTGCCATATTTCATTAGATATACATGTATCATGTACAAATATGAAATTAGATAGGCTTTTAGGTCCAAACAACCTTTTCGTTTGTAGAAGCAATAAGCATATAGACATGGTCCACTTATTCTTTCTGGTAAATGCATTGCCTTTCTTTTTATGTGAATATATAACTTATCTCCACAACCTGCCAAAGTTATAGTATCTGTTCTATACATTCATGAATTCATTTACTGTTTCTGATCCTATAACCTTTCCTACAGACTCTACTCCATACTTTTACAATGTTTTTGTGAAAAATCCTTCTTAATGTTGCTCCTCAGTCTTTCACGTGTGGCTACTTTTTGTAGAATACCTCTTCCCATGAAAGACACATCTTTCTTGGATGTTCGTAACTCCCCTGACATATTTAAAATGTGACTGACTTACATCTTCCACCATCCACTTTCCTTTTTCTCGTAGGGGATATAATGTATCAAGTTCCTTCAGTCACATTTTGCAGGATTTCTTTTACAAATGCTATATTATTTTATTATACTGCTCTGCACTATTTTTTCTGTTAGTAACCTTGCAGAAGACAAGCTTTCAGAATTACATGCAGCACATGGACAGGCCCTTTTAAACTGCACAGAAGAAAATATATTTTATCATTCTAATGGCAATACTTTTCCTTAGTAATCCCTTTTAAGACTTACTAGACATTTCTTTCTTTATTTTCAGTGTCTGCTCATACTTAGATAATCTGATATAACTACATCTAGGCTCATTTTTATGTTATTTACAGTTAACAGCTCATACTCTATAAAATGCTATCTTGATTTGATTTTTTGTGAGTGCATTAATTTTCACTTGTCTGCCTTGAAACACATCTGATCATTCCTCTAATCTTGTTAAAAGTTTTCTCATCCTATCTACCTCCACCTTCTTTTTAAAGCCTTGTAGATTTTTGTATCATCTGCAAGGAAGAATCCTTTCCTAAACCCATCTGTCATATTACTGATACTGGCATTAATTAGGCTTGACTCAAACATGAAGCTTATATTACCTAACTATTAATTGTTTTATCTTCAATGTAGATCCAAGAAACTACCATTGAATTCACTCTAAATATTGCTAACTTGTATATTTTCTTTAAATCTGAATTTAATTTATTATTTAATAAATAAGTGCAACAAAAAAATTCAGCAAACAGCTAACAAAGTATAGATGTGTAAGTTGCACCTACTGTAACAGCAGATGTTTGAATTCCTCACTGCTGTAGTAGCCTACATGGGTTTTATCCCGTTCAGTCTTCAAATGTCTCCGACAGTCCTCCACATATGAGCCCAAGCTACTGTGACTCAAGACCCAGAGGGAGAAAACAGCAGTCTCTGTGTCAATTTCTTTAGTACTCCACCCCCGCCCCAGCATACTTTTCAGCATTCTTAGCACAGGAATTCTGGATGAAGCCTAAAATAATGGGAAGACATAGGCCAAAAATAGGGACAGGTGTTAAATATTACAGTTATAAAGTTAGAAAAGATTTGTGCCAGCATGCATTTTTAGAAAGATATGAGTCTGAAACCCAAAAGTATGTCATTGTTTGATGCCTTCAGTCCTAAGTGAGTTAACAGAAAACTACAAATTTTATGAGAAACAGAAAAAAATGTGAGGTGAACATCTGAACATTCTTCATAAATCTGAACAGTTGAGACGTATGCTGCCAAAAGGGAGAGAGAGAGAGAGAAAGAAATCCTATTTGTCCTGAAATCCAAACAAGTTTGGAATGTACAACGTTCACCTCAAAAAGTAACTATATACATAAAAATGGGGTATGTCAGGATGTTCATGTGTTGAAGTACTTGTTAACTTGTGTGGCCAGTTTGAGGAACTTTCCTGCAACCCTCAGAAGGTAGGTCTCTTCTGAGTATTCTTACTGCTTCTCTTTCTGAAGTGTTTACACATTCTTTAAAGAGTGTACACGATTGTGCCACTACTGCATCAGTGATGAATTCAAATACCTACTGCTATGTTAAGTGTAACTGACATAACTGTACTATGTTCATCATTCTCACTGCTGCAGTAGCCTATGGCTATGGGGTTAGATTACCATGGTTTACTCATCCAGGAGTCCACAGAGTATTGTCATAGTAAAATCCATTCTAGACCTGGGGAAAGAATCCAGTTTGTAATGCTTTATTAAGTACAGAGGACCGAATAGTTGTATTTACAATGCTTCTAGATTGTACTTTCCAATATGCCATAAAAAAGTTAAGACTGCTGTAGAATGTGCCTTGAATTTTCCTGGAATGCATTTGCAATGGTGGGAATAATAAAAATGCAAAAGCAAGCAACAGCCATTTTGAAATGTTCTTTGTCCCACCTTAGGAGATATACAGCGGCCCAATAAACAGCTGCTCAGCTTTCCTAAAGGTTTTTTGTTTTTTCATGATAATACCTAAATCATCTGTCCACATCCAGACTATGGATAATCAATTTGTCCCTGATTTTTAAGGTCTGGATAAAAATTAGGAGGCTTGATGGCTTGATTCAATATAAACTCTGAAACAACTTTTGGTATGAATGGAGAGATTTCTTCATAAAGTAACCCTGTCTCTATGGAAAAACGGAAGGTTTCACACATAATTAGAGTTTCCAACTTAGATACTATTATTGCAGAAGTCAGAGCAATAAGTAACACAGTCTTCCAAGTGAAGAACCGTAAATCAGCCAAATGACTGGTTCAAAGGGAGACAAAGTTAACTTTTCTATCACAAACATTAGATCCCAAGTAAGTGCCACCTGTTTTCTAGGTGGTCTTGCAAAACCCCATTTAAGAAATGTTTGACCAAAGACGAGGAAGAAATGAGAGATTTCATGGGAAGAATGTTGAAATGGCTGAAGATGAACCTTGATAAAGGAGTAAGATGGGTCAGAGGATAGCAACTCACACAAATATTTAAGAACCAGTGGTACATAATCCTTGAATGGGCCCTGGTAATTACTGTGGCACCAACTACAAAATATTTTCCACTTACAAACACAAGATTTCATAGTAGCAGTTCTTCTTGTCTCCCTTAATACCTACTGCATGTCTTCATGAAGTAAATGCCCATAAGATTCCAAGACTGTGTTATCCAGGTAGTTATTTATAAATGTATGAAATTGGAGTGTATATCACTACCATTTTGTACAAGTAGATCCTATGTATGAGGAAGGTTGTGGTAGTTGCCATTGGCCAGTGCCATAAGAAAGGAGAGCCACTGCTGCCTGGACCAGAGAGGGGACACCACAGTAATCTTTGGTGGGTCCTTCTGAATCTTCAGAACTACCCTGATATCAGTGTAAAAGTTGGAAATGTATAAAGGAACACTCCTAACCACAGGAGTAAAAAAAAAAAAGAAATGTTTTCCAGACCTGACTACAACAAACATCCATTTGAGGTCTTCCCCACAACTGTATCAGTTCTCAACACTTAATCTAGTTTTATGCATAGCAGCAGGGATACATTCTTTATATGGTTTGCTTGTGCTTTTTCTATAGATATTTTGGTTTCCTGGGCTCATATATGTAAATGTTTGCATTTCTACTGCCTATATTGATCAGATGCTCATTCTAAGGCTGCTGTTGTAACCTAAGTGTGTAGCCTGGCTCTCTTGCTCCTCTCTCTCCCTACTCTCTCCTCCCCATTCCTCCCCCTGTATGCTACAACTTAACTCCTAATAGTACTTCCTCCACTCTCCCACTCCTCTCTAGTCTGCCAAGCTAACTACTACCTCTCCTCTTTTTTTTTTTTTTTTATTCAGGTGTAACATCTCTCTGCTCTCCCCTTTTCTATGCTGCTGATCTGCCAGTGCCACAAGTGATACACCTGCTCATTGGATCTGGACCTCGCTGGCTTCTACTGCTCACACTTCTCTCGAGGAATTTCTCTCATCTTAAATGTATGTGCACCCAGTAAATAGTAGCAACCTTTTTGAGTTAGCTATATTGTAATGGATCCCTGTACATCACCAGTCCATGCTGCAGCCCTCTCCCTTTTCTTCCTCAACTAAAGATCCTTCACCCTTTGAGACAATTTCTGCCCAGGAGAGTGACTCTACCCATTGTCTGCCTAATAATTTCTGTGCCCTCACTTTTGCTTTTCTTTACTCCCCTCTCCTCTTGCATACTCTGACCCTTCTTTTCCCTTGTGCTTCCTCCTGCTTCTTATTTCACACTCACCTAGTTCCTCTCCTAAACTTCAGCCTAAATCACCCTACTACAGACAGTGCTATCTCTTTATATTCTTTACAGCCCTTAAATAATATATTTACTTTCCTGCCCTTAACTGATATATTTACTTTCCTTAGCACTTTTGTCTCCGATATCCCTATTCACTTTTACTGCCACCCTTGAGAACTTATTTAAGACCATCTTTCTCCTTACGCTACAACAAATACTTTTAGTTTGACCAGTCCTCACTACCACCTTCCACACACTTACCTGATTGTTTTTCATTTCTGCACATTTCCAGACTGGGGCCAGCCCGCTCCATTCATTCTTACTGTTCCTATTACATACTTCCTTCTTGATACCATTTAATCCTCTCAGTCATGATATTCATCCTATTACTAATTTCTATACTACTACTCCTAACCCCCCTTAACATCATATCACACCAAACTTAATTACCAGTCACCCACACCAACTTTATCTCAGACCACAGACAAACACTCAGTCAGTCTCCCTTATACCATCTCTCCCTCACTACTTAATTTCACTTACAGTCAATTATTACATCACAAAGTCCTGCAATATTCCCCTTCTTAGCCCCTAAACGTAAACAGAAATGCTGCATTTACACCTTCTCATCTCCCAAACCCACAGTCCTTCTAGCAATACTCTTACAGGCTGGAGGCATACACCATAACCAGGACCCACAACACCAACACAATTCCCCATAATCTCTTCACACAAAACCTTAACATTTCTATCCATTAATATACAAAGTCTATCTAATAAAGTCTCTGAACTACATGCATGGATCTCACACTACACCCCCATATACTGGCACCTTGTTAAAACCACATATCAGTAATACTTACATTCTGCCCCCTGGATATAATAATTTATCATCAAGACAGAGTCACAAAACAGGGGGAGGTGTTGCAGTTCTTTACTCTGTACACTTGAATCTTTCCTCACTGCCCCTCCTGACTTCTACCCAGCTGAAATACTACTTCTAAATTTCCACATCAACAACCAGAAAAAACTCACCATCGCTACAATTTATATTCCTCTTGGCAAAAACATCCCTGTTATGTAAAATATACTATCCTGGATCTCTCAAAATATACCATATGAAACTATAATACTTGGAGATGTAAATATGTCCTGGAATACCCTTAATACTGAAGCCCCTGCCCAAAGCATTAATTTGTTCAGATTTACACAGCTAATCACTACCCCCACTCATCTTAACAAGCCGTCTAACACAGATTCTGCACTCGACTGGTTTCTGACTACTGACCCTGTCCTCTATTATAACCCATGCTCACTCCTGTTAAGTGACCCCTTACCCATCCAAGTCCAAAGACACTTACCCCAACTTAAACCAAATCTTTTTAATTACTGTCATAAATTCTCTGCCTTTGATCCCTCTACTTTCAATGACAGACTCGCATCCTGCTCAGATTTCCTCTTAATGACGCAGTTCTGGAATTTAACAGCATATTCCTAAACATCCTTAAAGTCCTAGCATCCCCTTGTAAAATAAGAATAAAATCCAGTTATGCCCCCTGGTTCACAAAAGATACCCGCACCCTTATGCACCAAAGAGACTCCGCCTGGAAAACATGGCAAAAATCCAAATCCCCTACAAGTCATCAGCTGTTCAAAGAACTTAGGAATCAGACCAAAACACAAATATACAATGACAAGAAAAAAGTTCTACTGTAAAGCAACTGCCCAATCTACCCATCAGTCCAACCCCAAAAACTTCTGGACAAACATTAACTCTATCCTTCACCCTGAAAAACCTCAAACCCCTAGTCCTTATCCCAGTCTCTCCTTACAAGACACCGCCTGTCTCCTTAATCAGTTCTTTATTGACACCATCACTAAACTAACACCAACCAAAACTCACACCCCATTTCTCCACCACAACCAGAAGCAAAGAAGGCACTCTTCTCTCTCAAACCTATCTCAGTATTTTACATTAAATCGCTCCTCCTAAAACTTAAACCTTGTTCCCCTTCTGCCTGCAACCTACCTCCTCTCTTTCTCAAGTTTGCAGTCAAATCAATTGCCTACCCAGTCTCTATACTCATAAATAGATCCATTAAAGAAGCTATTGTACCTAACATCTGGAAATCATTCTTTATAATGCCCCTTCACAAAGGAGGCAACTCCAGTGATTCTTCCAACTATATACCCACTGCTATTCTTTCCCCCAATCTAAAATCCTAGAAAAATGTGTACATTCCCAATTGCTCAAATTTCTCATCCATAATAATCTCCTGACTCCTACTCAACATGGCTTCCTACCAAACCATAGTACGTTCACAGCCCTCCTATCTTTCATTCACACTGTTGCAGAAGCTTGTGACAACAACAAACTGATCTCAAGTTTATTCTTACACCTGTCAAAATCCTTTAACATGGTATCCTACTCCATACTTCTAGCCAAACTTGCCAGCCTACATCTATTTCCCATCACCCTCAAGTGGTTCTCCAACTGCCTTACAAACAGACAACAATCAGTCAGATGGCAGTCTTCCTGCTCTACCTTTCTACCCATTCCTACAGGCATTCCCCAGGGATCCATCCTGGGACCCCTTATTTTTAATATCTTCACCAGTGACCACTATACTTCAATCTCTCATTCCAACTTTACACAATACACTGATAATTCCACACATATCACCACCTCTGACACACTGTCACAACTTCAGTTACTCACACAAGAATCTTTCCTTTCTGTAGAAAATTGATTAACTAAAAATCAACTCATTTTGAATCCAAAAAAGACTAAACTTCTGTTTCTCCCTAAATCTAGTAGCCATCTCAAACAAACTTTCACTTTTCCTCTACTAACAAAACCATCATTACAGTAGAGCACCACACAAAATTACTTGGAATGATAATAGACGATCAACTAAAATTTGATCTACACATACAAGAGTCCATCAAAAAACAAACCAAAAACTAGGTCTCCTGTATTGGAACAAGAAATTCCTAACTACTGACTCTAGGCCCTCCTTGGCCCAATCCTACTTACTTCTAACCCTTCTCTATGAAGCTCCAGTTCTTACAAATTTCCAATCCTCTGTCATTACCAAACTTGAACAGACTTACAACAAAGTTGCTAAATTTGTAACTAACCTAATACGTCTCACCACTGTATTGTTCTTAAAAAACCTTCACTGGATGGAATTTCCGCACCATCTCAAACTCTCACAAATCCAACTAACTCACTTTTTACTCAACAAACTGCTGTCTGTCCCTCCCTCTCCAATATTGTGAATTACTACACCCCCACGCCAACTATGAAGTACTGATAAATTCCTTCTACAAACATACAAATCCAACAAAACAATCGGTAAAATTTGATATAAATCTTCTGTCTCTCACTTCTGGAACAATCTTCCTTTCACCTTATGTAGCATCCCAAGCACTAACAGTTTCAAAAAAGAATTAAGAATTTCCCTGTGTACTTCATGGCTATGCCCCTGTCAGGACCCTACTTAAATGGCTCTACCACTCTCTTCACTGCCTAGAATCACCTTCTTGCAGCTTATGCCTTAAGCATATGGCATCTCATAACTAACAACAAATATAAAGCAGATCTCATAACTAACAGCAAATATAAAGCAGATCTCATAACTAACAACAAATATAAAGCAGATCTCATAACTAACAAAAAATATAAAGCAGATGATGGTATACTCACTAAATTTTTACCTAACATGAAATAATTTTTCTCCTGTATTATATGGTACAAGTCCTCTACGTATATACTGTAAATAGCAAACAGACTTTACTATGTGTGTTATTTTTACTTGTTATTTTACTTTATTACTTTCTCTGCTTTCTATTACTCAGTCTTGTGGTTTTTTTGTATAAGTGTTATTATTACTCAATATTGTGAAAACTGTATAATTGAATTACTTGCACATTTAGATGGAGCTTTTCTCCTTGGGTGTCCACTGAAAACGTGCCTGTGCTCAGCTAGACCAACCTGGTTAACAAATGATTAATAAATAAATAAATATATGCCAGGAAGACCTCTCATTCAGTTTTCATTACTGAAGGTCTGTCCTGGTCCTGTTTAGCTTGTCTGCCACTACATTTTGCTCTTATGGAATGTAGGACTAAACAGTTCTGTACAGCAACCTCTTAAGCTACTATAGTTATCCTGTACAGAGGGCAAGACCTGGTGCTCCCTGTTTCTTTATATACCACATCACTGTGATGTTGTCTGTAATCACCTACAGAGGTCCTGGAGACCATAGATGATCAAAAGATTCCATGGCATGGATCACAACTGACATCTTTTTGACATTTATGTACTTTGGTCCATCTGTTTTGTTCCATACACAATTTATTTTAACCCCCTTTGAAACTGCCCCCACAAGCAAAATATGAAGTATTTGTTGTCACAGATTGAGCTGGGGTTGGAAAAGGGAATGAAAGAGTTGGACTCAAAGCATTCTTTTTTTCTTCGACAGCAAATCTCTCTTCATGAAACCAAAAATTGGACTCTCACATTCCAGAGAGCGAGGATTTTGCATTCAAGTAGTTTTAAACTGCCATTGGATTTCCTTCATGTGCAGCCTGGTAAGAGGAATCATGAGAATTATGGATGCCATGAGCTTTAAAATCCTGAGATACTCTCTGGGTGCAGTCTGGGACCACTTTAAGAAGCTCATGGTAATTTCCAGATGCAAGTTCCCTTTCTCTTGGGTTAAGAATGCCCTTTGCAG
Source organism: Protopterus annectens (assembly GCF_019279795.1). Lineage (NCBI taxonomy): Eukaryota > Metazoa > Chordata > Ceratodontiformes > Protopteridae > Protopterus > Protopterus annectens. The sequence continues at coordinate 717,414,602 of NC_056743.1, read as the reverse complement.
GGTAGAACCTAAAGATATCCTAGAATCACAATCGTGTGAGAGGAAATGAAGGAAGAATTTTGACAGCTGATCTGAAAGCTCAGGTTGCAAAAAGCGATTTGTAACCCATAAAAGGGCCTCCTGATGCCAGTGAAAAGACTCAGCAGAGATAAATAAGTTGTCTGAATAAGGAAATATCTGAATGCCCTGGAGTCTGCAATGATCTATAACTAAAGCTAGATATTTTGTAAACACCCTTGGAGTTGTGCAGAGAACTGATAATGTGACACAGATATACAAAATCTGAAGAAACCTCTGAACTCTTTTGCAATTGGGATTTGATGATAAACACCTTTGAAGTACATAGTTGCCATGAAAGCTAGAAAAGAACTGAGAGACAGCAGACTCTGTAAGGTCAACATTTGAATGTTGATACTTTCACAAACATGTTTAGAAAAGATAGGTTGAGTACTAGTCTCCCAGAAGGTTCTTTCTTTGGCACCAGAAACATTCTGGAAAATAATCCTTCTCCCCTTTAGCTTTGAGGCAATGGCCCTACAACCCTCAAGGAATGCAGAGAAACCTCAGGAATAAAAATCTGTCTAATTCAGAGAATAAGGGGGAATTACCCCCAAAAGAGGCATGTCTATCATTGCCATCAGAAACCCTCATGGACTACTCCCCAAATCCATTTGTCCGAAATAATCTGTTGCCAAAGAGGAAGACTGGGAACGAGTTTCTGGGACAAATTTGAAGGGGAAGAGGTGGGGAAGAGCCAGGGAAGAGGGAGGGGGAGAACAGATGCTGGTATAGTTATTCTGAAGTAGAGGTCTGTCACTCTTTCTAAAAAGATTCCTCCTTTTTTGGATCTCTTCTGCCGTTTGCTTTTAGATCCATGTTTGCTGGAACCTTGCAGGTATTGCTTGTTTTGCTTTTTGAAGATCCAGGGTTTTGTAAGATTTAGAAAAAAGGGGCTAAAATATTAGTAACTCTCTGGATCAGTTTACCTCTTTCATCAAACTCTTTGAGTACCTGAGTAGCAGGAGGACCAAACAAAACCTCCTTATCCAAAGGAGAAGTATTAGATTTTACTTCTTCAAAAAAGCTCACTCAGACTCTGCTACAACTTGCTTTGAGGGAAAGGTTAGTTTGCTTTTGCTTTCTTGTATGTTGCATTACTTTATTGCCTTCTTCTGTTTTGTATATTGTGATTTGTTTTCTTTACACTGTGCGTTACTTTTATCTGCTTTTAATTGTATGTTAAAACTAGGAAAGAGACCAAAGCTGTATCTCTTATGAGTTACACAAATTTTTCCCACCCTAGTGCTGTTATGTTCTTAAACTCAACTAGTATTCTTGTTGCCTGCCCCTTATGTTAACTTGATCACATATCTCCTTTTTTCTCTCTCACTGGCTGTTGAGTAAGCACAAAATTATTATTTTGTGAAATCACTCCCCTTCAACTACTTAAATATATTGGCCACTATATTCTATCTATTTTAAAATTAGTGGCTTCCATTAAGACAACTAAAGCTTAAGTTATCCCCTCTTTCATATCTAAATACATAGTGCACACTGCAGTGCTTAGGATGTTAACCCACATCAAGACCACCAATTATTGCAGAGCCCACATCTGCCTCTCAGTATTAGGAGGGTTAGTGCTTGTTTTCTCCTGGTCTGAGAAGGAGCAGAGGGACATTATTTCCTAAAGACTGCTGATCACTGGAAAGCCTAATAACTGCTTCACAGGTGACAGCTTGGAATTTGTGCTTCTATTCTGTTCCTGGTGAGAGAAGGAGCAGAGTGCATTGATTCCTGACTGTTTCTGGTTGGACAGAGAGTGTCGGTGCTTGACATTCCTGATTGGTCTGGTTGCTATTCAAGGCATCTTCCAGGAAAAGGCTACAACGAGCCTATAGCCCCTTGTACCATCAGAGACAAGATTGTGGGTCACCAAACAGGCTGTGACCACTTCTAATTTTGAGATTGGTGCTAGTGTTTTGCTTCTAGTTAGAGTAAAAGCAAAGGAGCATTTTATACCAGCAGAGTGAAGCTGTGGTGAGACCAGCACTAGTAGTAGCCATTCATACGACTCCACTCTTTTTGTCATTGTTGATAAACTAATTCTTTGTTTTCATTAACTACTGCTTGATTTGTTTCTAATTTCAGAATATCAGTCTAAATACTTCATCCTTAAATTTTCAGGGTCTACTTATTAGTTTCCTCTCAAGTGTTTGGCAGTGCCCTGTATAGATACAAACACCTTGAGTGACATTTTTCCTGTAAAAGCACAATTGAAATTTCACCAACACCTAGTTGTACACAGGACAACAAGTTCGCAAGAACTATCCCCAGAGCAACAAACCAGATACTCCTGACATTACTTTATATTCTTACTCCAACTGTCTAATCAATAAAAAGGGTCCATTACCATGGATATGAACATTCCCACTATCTTCATTACCAGCTTGGGGGATATGGGCATCTTGAGACAATGTTGAATTTGCCTCATGTTTCCTTGCAACCAGCAAATTCTCAGACAAACTGACATGGTATGTGACAAATGTATTTACACAATGTCACTGGAGGCAAAGCTCTCACATAAATTTACACCTAATGTCAGTAAGATTGTCAGTAGTACACACACTGCACCCATCACACACAATTCAAAGCAAATATATAGACCCACATATGCTAAAGAACTTAAATGTAACATTCTAAACATTAAAGACCTTCTAGATGAAGTACACATAACAAATACTATCAGCAACCCCAAACTCACTCTTTCAAAACAGCACCCACATCAACACATACAGCCACATCTAATGGAGACTCTATAAACCCATAAGGCAAGCCACCACACAATCCAGCATTCTGGTTATTGGAGACTCCATTGTGAGACACATTGATGTCTCTCTCACCAGGCTAAGTAAGGAGAAAGTCATGGTTGCTTAACAGGGGCTAGGATCCACCACATTATGAATGCACTCAGGTCATTGGACCACAATTACCAGTATGACTCAGTCGTAGTCCATGTGGGCGTAAATGAGGTGAGACGTACCTCCCTAAGCTATACGAAGAGAAACATCATGGAGCTCTTTGAATATGTGTCCCAGGCTGGTATGAGCTCAGTTTTGAGCAGCATTTTACCTTTTCCAATGATGATGCTACAATACGAACAAAAGATGAATGACTTTAATAACTGGTTTAATTTCTGGTGTCATTTTAAGGGGGTGCAATATTTGTCAGTATGGAAGAAGATGGTTGACAGACCACACTGCTATGCCAGGGATGGTCTGCACCTCTCCCCTCTAGGTTTTTGAATATTAGCTAAAACATTGTCTTCCCCCATAATGCCTTTTTTTAGGCAATGCCAAACTGAAAGTACTTCCAACATAGCAAATCAAAACCAGGAAAATAGGAAGGTATTACTGCTCAGTGCTAGTAGTCTAAACAAAAAAATTCCACTCCCTAGAAGCTGTCTTCACCCTTGAGAACGTTGACATTTGTGTGGTCACTGAGACATGGTTTAAAGCCATGGAGAACACCCCAACAGTGCAAAGTTATAATGCCTTCCACACATTTATATCAGCTACTGCTCAGACAGGGACTACAGGCAGAGGTGTTTTGATTTACATCAAAAATAAATATGCTTCAAGGCTGGTCAAACAGGACAATGCACTTGAGCTACTCTATGTTCAAATCACCATAGGCAAAATCCAATACCACTTCCTTGCAAGCTGTAGGTCCCTCCCTATGATCCAGGAAACCCATACCATGTATTTAAACTTATTGGAAACACTCATCATCCAACCCAATACCATATTCATGGGTGACATTAATTACCACACTATTAACGGGGAATCCTATATGACACCAAATGTACAGGTGCAGAGATTCCTGGATTTTGTAAACACATACTCCCTGGACCAGATTGTCAGTACACCAACCAGGGGTGCAACTGTACTGGATCTAATCCTCACTAATGTGGGTGAGTGCTGCACATCCCCTAGTGTAATGTCTTCCTGGTAAGGTCAGACCACAAAATGGTCTCCTTTGAAGTAAAAATAAAACCTAGACCCCCAGCTAACTTTGGAATATTCAGGAACTACTCTAAGGCTAACTTCCCGCTATTTAACGATAACCTGGCAACATTTCAAACCCCCATAAACCCTGAGAATACTGATGCCTATAGAGAACTGTTCATAGAAACTCTATACAAGCATGTTAATAGTTGCATAGAGGCAGCTATAACCACCAGGAAGAAGTACAGAATTAACTCAAAAACAAGCCAGCCTGGTGGAATCACAAAATCAATAGGCTGTATAACAGAAGGAAGAAAATCATGTACCTAACCAGGCATATCAAACAACTGGAATGTCTGCAGAGATTTCTTACTAAATGAATACAGGGAGTAAGTAAAATGTCCTGTGCAGACCGCCTCTAGGCCCTATCCTTGTATTCTGTCTCCCACAGGCTGTTGTGAGGAGATGTATGCCTGGCATACAGCTCATTGCCATACCCCACACCGATGAACCTCCTGCATATCCACAAAGCAAATGGAACAAGAATTACCCATTATAAAGACAAAAACCTTGCATGTGATATAAATAGGACCTACTGGAGAGACAGGTATGTATCTCAGAGACTACTCTGTCTCTGGAACAGGCTACCCATCCATGTGAAGCAGAGTTTCTCCCTAACCCAATTCAAATGTAACTTGGACAATTGGATGGGGAGTAGGACAGTCATCCCTGGCTTGGCACCTATGTCTCAAATGGACACAGCCAACCTGTAAATGGTTCACCTCACCTCCCAGGCCCCTGCTTGTAAATGTTTCATCTTCCAAGCCCCTACTTATACTTATCAAGGGTACCAATACTTGTCAGAGATTTGGGATGCATGGCTAGGCTTAAAAATGGTCCCAGACCTAGTTTAATTAGCTAGTTAATTAGCCCCAGCTACTTAAAATAACTTCTTGGATAAGATGTTTTTGCCAAAATCCCAACACAATAAATTGCCAATATTCTTAAAGTAATCATTTTCAATTCCTCTCAAAACTAGACAATATACATATATATATATATATATATATATATATATCTGGCAGATAAGTCCATTATATATATTCTATGTGGAAGGGTTCACCAAATGGACTTATCTGCCAGAAATGCAAGAAGACTGGATCCATATATGTCAGGTAGACCCATATTTTCTATGTGGAAGGGTTCACCACATGGACTTATCTGCCAGAAATGCAAGACTGGATCCAATTGCTGATCCTGTTTAGCCCAGAGGTGGTCTCTCAAGGGCAGCAAGAAAGTTTTGAAGGAATTGGGGTCCAGCCTGCAGTTTTCTCCCTGTAGTTCTTGAGTCAGAGCAGCAAGGATGCATGTTTGAATAGGCAGCAAGAGACTTTAGAAGAGAGGTCAGTCATTATATCCTTGGCAGGGTATAACTCAAATAGCTACAGGCTGTTATAGTAGTGAAAATGATGAACATCACCCAATATTTAGAATAGAAACTATAACTATATTCACTATATAGAGACAATATAAATTGTCTTACAAATTCATAAAGTCAGTTTTCTACCTGTACACAAGCTTCTTGTTATCTGTAGAGTTACTAGTTCATAATATTCCATAAATCTTCTCCATGTTCCTGGAATATTTGCCAGTAAAACATCTTTGAAAGAGAACACTGTATACCAGCTGTGTGCACCTCCAGCATTTGTTATATCTTCAGCTGCACATCTTGGCTTGCATTATGGGAGTGCAGTACCGCCTATAGAGCAGCATTAGCAGCTGGTCTTCACACTGTGACCAATGATTACGTTTTTTCTCACACTTTCCAAACCATCCTCTAGTCTTCTTTGCTAAATGTGACAAACTCTTGCCTTTTTCACCTTGCTTCTATTTTCTGCTTTAGTGCAATAGACCTACTATCCTTAATATCCTTGTAAATCAAACTTGATCTACTTCTCAGAATCTTAGCACACTTCTGCCATGGCAAAGCTTTCCCTGATTGCTCCAACAGGTAAATACATTTTTTCTATATGTCTTTAATCTGATGTTCAAAGACCTCCTACAAGACCAGGATGATGAGTAATTCTCCATTCCCCATATCTTTCAAAATCTGTTCCCACTTAGATATTCCTGTCTTCAGCCAGAATTTCCTGTCAGGTTCTGCTACCATTTTACATAGTCAGGGATGTGCTCAAATACAACTGTCAGTGCCCCATGCCCTGTCCAATTTCTCTGGATTCTATATATTCCTTAAATAGATCTCTTATCCATTCCTGTCATACACAGTGAAAAGCTCGGGGGAGCATACTTCCATCTTGTCTCCCACCCTCCTTTTCCTTAGTTTCTACTGTAATAAATAGATTAATTTTAAATGCTGTAGTGCACCTGGTGAGATGTGGGAGTCCACAACCCTAAAGTATTTAGGCATATATTTTGTCTGTAGGGAAATTCTTCTATCACCCCCCCCCCAACCTCCCAGACTTGATCATGAGTGCATTTTGGTATAGATTCCAAAGCAAAATAGTACAAAGAACATAAATCATGTGGCGTACTATCATAGTGTGCATGGTCCATATTTTCCATTGAATGTACTTAAGTGATCCAGTTTTAAATAAGTCTTTTAACCTTATTATCCAGTTATGAAGATTTGTCTCCTTTGTGGATATTGAAGTACTCCTGACTATTAATCCTGAGTACTTGTGAGAATCTGCTGCTATGATTTTGGTCGGTTCCTTCCCTGTTCGGTCCAACTTGAGAGCATCACAGAATTTGTCAGGTTGTATCTTAGCCCTGACACTTTACTGAAGAAATGAGATATCTCCAGTACCACATCTAAGGTCTTACTAATACCGACTCATTACTGCACAATCATCAGCACAAAGCTGTAACATACTGTCAACCCCTTTTTCTTCTTCTATGGATTTCAGGAAGCTTCATAATTTGACCATTAGCTCCCCAGCTCCACCATTAGCAAAATGAACATTCTAGCTGAAAGTGAGTTTCCCTGCCTCATTTTCCTTCCTATATCTCCTGATTCTGAAAGACACCATTTATTATTATCTTGAATGTAGGGTTTAGTACAAATCCTTTAACCACTTTATAAATCTATCTCTGCAGTTTCTTAACACCAGTGTTTTAAAAAGAAGGTCTCAATATACTGAATCAAATGTGTTTGCCTAATCAAAGCATACTTAGCCATCTTGATGTAGTGATTCTATGCAGAAAGTTTATCACATCCCACCAGATATCTGATATCTGATATGTCCCTACCTTTTACAGACTCATTCTGCACTTCCTGTATTATCTTAGGGATAATTTTGTTTAGTCTCTCAGCTAAGACCTTGGGTAATATTTTGGTGTTTACATTGAATCTGTGATATCAGTTGAAAGTCTCCTGGATTCAGGATCCCCACTTTAATCATAGGGCTTACTATCATCATAACCTGATTACTGGTTGTACACAATTTGTTTCCTTTACTACATGAGTTATAAGCTTGAGTAATGGCCAAACATAGATTTCACCCTTCCCATTTATAGAATTCCAAGGGAAACCATCTGAACCTGCTGCTTTATTGGCCATTAGCACACAATCTCTGTAAGACTTATTGGCTTGTTAACACTCTCCCTGTCTAACCAGCTTAATAGTTAGCCTGGGCCACTTCAAAGTGCCATGAATTAATGCTGGTATTAATAACTAGCTTATATAAAGAGGCAGAGTAACTAACAAATGCTCCTCTAGTGACCTCATCATCTGTATGGCATCCCCTTACTGGTCAATAATTTGTGGGTTGTGAGATTCAGTGGACCATTGTTTAAAATGCCAGGCTATACGGGTTCACTTTATAATCCCAAAATCCTGAAATACTGAATTTCAGAATCTCAAGATCATAAAGCCAAAACCTTAAAATCCCAAAACCCCAGAAGCACGAATTTCAAAATTGCGACTCCTACTCTAACCATACACCACACACATACACACACCATCCCCCCCTACACAAACACACAAACCTACACTACATACATCCTCCCATGTGGGGGATTGTGTCCCACCCCCCCACTACTTAAATATACTAACTCCAAGGTCGCACTACACGGACACATGAAAACACCACCATACAAGCTCCATTCCCTTCGCCCACACACATCACAGTAACAAAACACACTGACACATACTAAAGCCCCTAACCAAAACCCTTAAACATGCTTACCTGAATCTCCAACTATCCATTCACACACTGCAACACCAGAAGTGCTAATTCAACATATCCAGACTTCGGGATGTTGAAATTCGTGCTTTTGGGGTTTCGGAGTTTTGAGCTTTCGACTTTATAATCTCGGGATTCTGAAATTCGATATTTCAGAATTTCGGGATTATAAAGTGTTCCCGGCTATACACATTGGGTCCCCCTTCTCATTTCATTCCACAGAATTGTGTGTTTCTCTGTAACTCTGCCTCTTTTCTTGATATGGCTATCATCATTATCTCCATCTGCAACTTCATCTTTAATTCTCTCAGGAGATATTCATCTCCCTTTCTAATCAAAGTTATCTCTACTTCTTTTAACTCACTTCTCTGTATTATCACAATCCAGTATTTTCCTTTTTCCTCTACCCCTCTCTCTTTAGAATAGTTGTCCTTTTATCGCATACCTCCCAACCATACCAGATTACTCAGTTTTTACTGAGTTTTGGGGCCCAAATGAAGGGATGCCACAATTCCCGAGTGGCACCCCTTCATTTCCAATTTTTTTTGCTTTTATTTTTTGAATTATCACACTGTTGGAGCTGACATCATCACATGCGCGATGATGTCAGCTCCGTCAGGGCTATCAGCCAGTCAGAAATGAGCTCAAGGAGCTCATAGTTTCATAGTTTCATAGTTTAGTACTAGGCTATCTGCCATTTGTAAGCCATGAAATGGTACAAAAATGTACAGAATAGATTTAGAATACTGTGCCTCTGTCTAGTAGTGACACAGATATAATAGAATTAGTTTACTGTGCCCCTGTCTAGTAGTGACACAGAGGTGACCAATGGGATCCACTCATCAAGATTTCTCTTGAAGAGAGTTAGTGAGGGCTCTGCCTAACATGAACTGGGATTCTGTTCCAGAGCATGGGAAGCCTCTGGGTTATGAATCTATCCCTCCAGCATGTCCTATTCATACTTGTGCCGAGGTTTAATTCTTTAGCTCTCGTGGTTCTGATGGATTTGGATTTTTTGAGGTGGAGCATGTCCATCAGTTCCTGATTGGACATGGCCTTGTACGTTAGGCACAGATCACCTCTGAGCAGACGGTATGCTACTGAATAGAGCTGGTGTTTCTTTAGTCTGGCAGAATAAGACATATGTTGGAGACCCTTGATCCTCTTGGTGAGGTACTTTTGTGGTCTCTCCAGCTGTTGCAAATGCCGGGTGAGGTACATACCAAATGGGGCATTGTACTCAATCATGGGTCTGATTAGGGAGGAGTATAGGGGTACAATGACATCCTTGGATCTGGATGTGAATCCCTTCATGATAAGGTGTGCAAGGTAGAATGTCTTTCTAACCACTTTGGCAATGTGGGTGTCAAATGAGAGGTCACTGTCGACTTGGGTCCCTAGGTCTCTGATTACTTTCTCAGTGGGTTGCTGTCTATGTGATAATTTGTGGGTACTTTGTTTTCCCAAAGGGGATGACTATACATTTTTTGGCATTTAGTTTAAGGCCATGACTCCGGCACCAGTTGTCCGTTTCTGTGAGGCCTTTATGCAGGATGTATGTGTCCGCTGGTGTATCAACTATGGCGCCTAGTTTGAAGTCATCTGCGAACTTTGTCAGCCACAACCCTCCCATGTTTGCTTTAACATCTGAGAAATAAATGCCGAACAAGAGGGGTCCCAGGACAGATCCCTGTGGGACACCACTTGTGACTGGCTTTGAGTCTGACATTGCTCCAGTGATTTTAACTTTATGGGTTCTGTCCTTTAGCCAGTTTGCAACCCATCTAGTGACATAAGAGTTTACATTTAAGCTGTTGAGCTTATCTATGATGCCTGAGTGGGGTATTGTGTCGAAGGCCTTAGCCAAGTCCAGGTAGGCTGTATGGACTGCTTTGCCCTCATCAATGGCTCTAGTGACTGTTTCGAAAAAGTTAACCAGGTCTGCCCTTTACAAAGCCAAACTGGGTGGGATCAAGTGTCTGTAGGTCCCCAATGCCTCTGTTTATGAGTTCCATAATGATTCTTTCCATAGCTTTGCAGACCAGGCTGGTTAAGCTTATGGGAGGGTCTGTAGAGGTACCCCCTTTGTGGAGTGGGACCACTGTTGCTGTACGCCAGTGTTCAGGTACATATCCTGTAGAAAGGCTAAGGTTAAATAGCATTTTTATGTGCGGGTTTAGCTCCTCTTGGAGTTCACGTAGCACGCAACCCGGGATACCGTCAGGTCCCATTGATACTGTGTTTTTAGCTTTGCTGTGGGTGGCTCTCACCTGGACATCTGAGATGACAGGGAGATTACATTCAGCTGGGATAAGTATTTCTTCTTTTGGGGGTGAGGGAGGGGAGAAATTTGCACTAAACCTATCAGCCAGAATGTTGGCAATATCTGTGGGTTCAGTGTATTTTTTGTTGTTGTGAACTAACTCTGAGCATATCTGAGGGTTTCCGCCCAGGTTTCTAACATAGCTGAAGAAGGCTTTGTGGTTATCTTTAGTGTCCTTAGCGATTTTTCTCTCAAAGTTGGCCTTGGATGTTTTTATGAAAGAATGTAGTTTTCTGCTAGTGTTGATCAGAGATGTCTTCCCTTTATGGGATTTTGCTCTGTCGTGCAGTAGCTTCCTTCTTTTGTTATACAATTTGTTAATGGCTGAGGTCCACCAGACAGGACGCTTGCCTTTGGTGGAGAGGGTCTTGGATTTATTTGGGATTGCATGATCCATGCATTTTTGGAGATGTCCATAGAAAGCATTTGTGAAGGATTCAGCATTGTGGGATGTGGTATCCACTGGCCCAGTGGGCTTAAAGGATACCATCTCAGTCTTAAGAAGAGTGAAGTCTGCTTTTGAGAAGTTTTTCACTGTGGTCTTTTGTGGTCAGATCTCACTAGTGAGGGTATACATTTTGTCCCCATGTTTGTGATGATCAGGTCTAGTATATTATCTCCCCTAGTGGGAGAGGTGACTAGTTGTTCCAGTGCATTTGAATTTATGAATTCCAGGATCCTTTGGGCTAGGGTGTTAGGGCTAGAATAATGTACCCAATCTATGTTAGGGTAGTTGAAGTCTCCCAATATGATGGTATTTTGTGATACATTCATATCCTCCAATGTCTTCAGGAAGGCTGAGTGGGGTTCCTGAGATTGGGAGGGTGGTCTGTAACATGCTACCAGTTGTATAGCAGTTTTGCCTATGGTTAGTTGCACCTGTATGGTCTCCGATGCTTCATGTGTTGCTACTAACCTGGAGGTGTGGATGTCCTTGATGAATATGGACGTATAGCCTGGTAGCGCTAGGGTGCTCTCAGGAGACTTGAACCAGGTTTCAGTTACTGCACAGACATCGATGTTCTCCATACTGAGGAGTGCCTCGAGTGCCTGCATCTTGAGATTTAGACTTCTGGCATTGAGCAGCATTACCCTTAGTTTTTTTCCATTTTTGTTTTCTAAGGAGGTGGGTTTGTCTTTTGAGCCTTGCCTAAAAAAGGCACTATGGGGATGGCAAGAGCCTTAGCCAATATCCAGAAGCCCAGTGGTGACAGGTGCAAGCCGTCCCTTGGCTTGCCCAACATGTCATCCCAAGCAGACAAACATCGGATCCCCTTAGAATGACACCAGTACTTGAGCCAATTATTAAAGCTGATCATCTTGTCTTTGTATTGTGGCATCATTCTTGGTGAGGGCAAGATGCTGCTCAGGGTCAGGGTCATACCAGCCTGGGCTACATAATCAGAGAGCTCCTCTATGTCTCTTTTCATGTAGTCCAGGGAGGCACATCTCAGGTCATTCACACCAGCATGGACAATTGTACTTGCTTTGGAGTGACCTGAGTGCGTGTGTTATATGGCGGATCCTAGCTCCCGATAGGCAGCTCACAGTCACCCTCTCCTTGCTCAGCCTGGTAAGCGGGACATCAGCGTGTCTGACTATAGAGTCACCTATTACTAGTGTATCAGGCATGGTGTTTGGCCCTAAGGGCTGTGATTGTTTGACAAACTGATTTATTGAAGTATGTGTTGCATGTGTTTTGTTTTGAGATGGTGGATTTTTGGATGTCTGCTTTGGAAGCCTCTGTTGTTTTGGTAAGTTTTTTATTAGAGCCTCCGAGTATGTCTTTTTGTTTTTATGTGTTTGGTTTGCAGTTGTGGTAGGTCTATGTGGGACTGGGTTTATTGTGTGTGTGGTTACCATCTCCTCCTGTCTGGTCATGCCAGCCCTGAGTTGAGAGAGTTCAGCCTCCAGTTTGGCTATATAGTTGCATCTCTCACATGTATTTGTGTTTGTTGGGAGGAGGAGAGGGTTGTCTGTGTACTTGAGACAAATGTAGCATTGTCTCAAGATTCCCAGATTAACCAGCTGAACTGGAGAGGACGCCAGTAATCTACCACTCGACATGCTAGAACAGTATAAGGGAGTGCTGTGCCTTTAAGGGAAGTGGATATTCACAGGGGTGGTAGGTGGATGTAGTGCTTACTTTAGTATGAGAGTGCTTACTTAGAAGAGAAGTTTTGAGAACAAGTGCTAGGCTTATAATATAGCAAGTAGTCCGATTATACTAAGAGTAGAGCTTCCTTAAGGGAAAATTTGAAGAGCAGACTTGGCGAAGCCAGAAGTTTAACCTTGTTTAACCGGCGCTGCGCTATGCGCACAATTGTGCAAATCCGCGCAAATGCAGATTTTAAACAGGGAACTTCAAAAGAGCTATAAATGGTCCAAAACAACCAATTACTACAGCTCTTGTGATGAGGTCACTTCCTACAGGGACAGGCGCTGCGCTATGCGCACAATTGTGCAAATCCGCGCAAACGCAGATTTTAAACAGGGAACTTCAAAAGAGCTATAAATGGTCCAAAACAACCAATTACTACAGCTCTTGTGATGAGGTCACTTCCTACAGGGACAGGTAGGCTGCTCAAGGCTCCCCACTGGTGAGCAAAGAAACTTCCTTCTATCCAAGTAAGGTAATGGACAACACAGGAACTACAGCACAGCCCATAATACAGCAAAGCCTGTAAACTGGTCTAAACTAGTCGAGGAGAGGTGGGAAAACAAGGATTATTTTTTGTTTTTTTTTTTGTTTTTAGATAGAAAACACACAGAAAATGCAGATACAGTAATAAATCAGTTACACATGCTCGCACACTTTAGTGGGCAGCCTCAACAGTTAAATTAAACAAACAAACAAACAAACAAACTTTAAAATGTAACTTTAAGTGCAGATATTAAATAATGCAACAATCAGCTTAAAAAAACAGTTTAAGCTTGTTTAAGGTAAGCTAGAGAAGGTATTTCAAGTAAAAAAACAGCAAAGATACTTAAATCAGGAATGTAGTTGCTTTTCTGAGTTCTCTGTAGCCAGGACCACTCTGCAGGACCACGAGGAGCTTGTCTGAGTAGTATGGCCAGAAAAAAATGCCCAGAGGCAGATTTTAAACAGGGACTTCAAAAGAGCTAGAAATGGTCCAAAACAACTGAGGACACGTCATCACGTCGTCACGTTATTATTTCTGGCTGCGAACAGGAATGGCGAGATCTCATTAAATTGGATGTAATGGCAGGCAGCGAGAACGGATAATGCTCGTTTTGTTTGGGAATTGCAAGCAGGATGTAATAGCAACCCTCGGGAATCAGGTAAGGAAACAAAGGGTGTGTGCGTGTGTGTGTGTTTGTGTGTGTGTGTGTGTGTGTGTGTGTGTGTGTGTGTGTGTGTGTGTGTGTACAGACATACACATTTCACTTTTTACCTTCTAGTCAACTGGTCACATGTGTATGTCTTTATGTAAGTACCTATATATCTATCTTTCTGTGTGTCTCTCTGCATATATACCATTGAGGTAAATCAGAAAATGCCTTGGCTAAAATAGCTCCATTAAGCTCTGTCAAGAATTAAGAAGTCCGTTATGCCTGATCTTCCATTAGAAACAATGCGCTGTCACAAACTCATTTTCTCTGAGGGCAGTGGCTATATCTTCACAGTTTCTACAGTGACAAATTAGGCAGGACTGCAGAATAAAGAGACACATTTTTCTAAATGCAGAAACATCAACATAAGTATTTTTTTAATTAGTATAGCAGAAATAATGCCTTTGTCCCTGTGAATTAAAGGTCTCAGAAGAAGATGCATATATTTTGCTTTATTTGCCTGTAAATGCAGTACCGCTGTTTTTCTGGCATACATCAGTAGATAATCTAATTGGTTCTGTGGATGTTTCTCTTGATCTTGTAGCAGTCATCTGTGCATCGTCCATTCTAATCTTTCCAGGAAACCAAGCATGCTGATTTGAACAATATATTCAGTACAGCAAACCTCATATAACCTTCCATTATAGGAAGTGTCAAACATGCTTCTAAAAACAGGGTATTCAACATATGGCTTCCTGTTATGAAAGTCCAAATATAAACTAAGAATGTATGTCATTAAGAAAACATAAAGCTGTTGTGCAACCACGTATAATACCATGTTTTGCTTAGATGGAATCCTAATTTCTATCACAGAATATATAATAAGACAACAAAAAACTTTAGTAATTATAAACAATTATATAATCACCTCATGTCTCCCCTAAAAAGAAGCCACTTCTTCTTTCGGCTTTTCCCGGTTAGGCGTCGCGACAGCGGATCACCTGTCCACTCATGATTGGCAGTGGAGTTTTACTGTGAAGAGTTGCCAGCTCGGTGCCCAACCTTCCACAGAAGGCACACACATGCACACACTCACACCTAGGGCCAATTTAGAGTGTCCAGTCCACCTACAGCATGTATTTGGGATGTGGGAGGAAACTGGAGCACCCGGAGGAAACCCACGTGACCACAGGGAGGACATGCAGACTCCGCACAGAAGGCACCCCAGCCAAGGATTGAACCAGAGGACCTCTTGCTGTGAGGTGACAATGCTAACTGCTGCACCACCGTGGCCGCTCCCTAAAAAGAAGCCACTAGTGAGATTAATATAATCAACAAAGGATAGATAGTTAGATAGCTAGCTAGCTAGATAAATAAAATAAAATAAGTCTGGAGACTTCTTCAAATCAGTCTCCAGAGCTGTGGACGAGGGTAAGGCAGTCCATACAGCCTATCTGGACCTCGCCAAGGCCTGGCTTTGACACCATCCCCCACTCTGGAATCATAGATAAACTTACTAAGCTGGGCATTAATCCCTACATCACTCTATGGGTTGCCAACTGGCTTACTGACAGAACCCACACTCTAAAAGTAACTGACTCCAAATCCAGCTCTAGACAAGTGACAAGTGGAGTACCTCAGGGTTCAGTCCTGGGACATCTCTTGTTTGGCATCTACTTCTCTGAAGTACAGGCCAACACTAAGGGACTCTGGCTAACAAAGTTCACAGCTGACTGCAAACTGGGAGCCATTATTGAATCCCCAAATGATGTTGATACTCTACAAAAGGGCCTTACAGAAACAGATGCTTGGTGCCAGAGCAATGGGCTCAAGCTCAATGCCAAGAAATGTATAGTTATCCCCTTTGGGAAAAAACATGTACCCATGAATTACCACATAGGTGGCAGTACACTAAACACCGAAAGTATGATAACAGACTTAGGGACACAGGTGGACAGTGGTCTCACCTTCAATAACCACATGGCCACAATGGTCAGGAAATCCTTCTATGTGGTACACCTCATCACTAAGGGCTTTTCATCCAGAAAAAAGGAGGTCATTGTCCCACTGTACTCATCTCTCATTAGACCCATTATAGAATACAGTGCCCCATTTGGTATGTACCTCTCAAGACATCTGCAACAACTGGAAAGGACACAGAAATACCTCATTAAAAGAATCACAGGCCTAAAGCAGATGCCCTGTGCTGATCGCCTTAAAAAATTCCAGCTATACTCTGTTACATATCGTCTACTCCGAGGCGATCTCTGCTTAACATACAAGGCCATGTCAAACTCAGAGGTGTTGGACATGCTACACTTAAAGAAATCCCAATCCATCAGAGCCACATGCTCCAGGGATCTAAATCTTGTCATCACAATAAACAAAACATGCTGGAGGGATAGGTTCCTGACCCAGAGACTCCCCAGATTCTGGAATAGACTGCCCATACATGTCAAGCAGAGCGCCTCTTTGACCCTCTTCAAAAGGAACCTTGATGATTGGATGGGAGAAAGGAAATTTACCCCAGGGATCACGTCAGTCGCCCTGCTAGACATGGGTCCAGGGAAGTAAATAGTGTGGGAAAAAATAGCCAGGGAATTGTTATGGCTAGGCTTGTATAGGCCCTAGGGCCGATAGCCTAGTACCAACCTATGAACCTATGAACCTATGTAGATGTATATCCTTCACTTTTTCTTGGATAAATGGCTTTATTTATGCCCTCACAGATTTGTAAGCTATTGTTTTACTGCAGTTCTACCACTTGTTCTTTCTGGCAAACCTATTCCTGAAGACCGCAGTGACTTGTGCTTGCAATATTTTGTATGTAATAAAAAAGGTGTGTGTGTTTGTGTTTGTGTGTGTGTGTGTGTGTGTGTGTGTGTGTGTGTGTGTGTGTGTGTGTGTGTGTGTGTGTGTGTGTGTGTGTGTGTGTGTGTATGTGTGTGTGTGTCTGTGTGTAGAAAAGAGCATAAAGTCCCTAGCCCTCACCATTTCTGAGCTTTGTCCACATTTTTTGTGCTAACAGTTGAGAGCTATGGTGAGACGTGACAACAGAATTTGTATTCCCCCATTATTAGCTTTGTTGTTTGTCCAGGTTTTTTGTGCTAAGAGGTTGAGTGCTATGGTGAGAAGTGAGAACTGAATTCACTAAATGATAGCCATTAAGTTTCAGCCTTCCTATTTTTCAGGAAACTGCTAATTTAGCATAGTGTGTTGTTTTGACTGTAGTGCATAGGGTTCTGGGTTCTAAACTTGCCAGAATAGCATTTGTCACAGCAAGCAAATTAATGGGATTCTGGAGTTTCCTTCAAACAGTGAATAATGAAACCATTACATTTAGAAGTATCATCTACCTTTGGTTCCTGTGTACTGTCCATGAATGAACAATTGTAGCTTTCTGACAAAAAAATTACATTGTTTACCAGGGCTACAGTTGGAAAATATATATTTTAAGGAATGCATCAAGAAAAGGTGGGTTCCTAAAAGTTTAAGACTGTGGAAATTCCCCAATGGGTTAGATTGCAGTTTAGAATTATATACTAAACTGAATGAAGTTTTTGATCAGTGTGGCCTGAAGGTTATGAGACTTTTAATTTCTGATAATGAAGTTAAGCTTGACTGTATTATGCATGAATTAAAAAAGTATTGATGAAGGTATCAGCAAAGACTTGTTTGATTTTAAGTTAGATAGAATGACATTTTAGAAAGGTAGACAGTTATGTTTAAAAGGTGGTGTAAAGAAAACTTGAAATGCCAAAGATTACACAAATGGCAATGCATATCCTCATCTACCGAGAATGTCATATAATAGTGATTTGAGGTTTAAAGAACAGATTAATTCTGATACTCAAGATGATGGAGATTTAAATATTTCATCTTTTAACAATGTTACTGAAATTCCCAGCCAAGGGTTAGAGAGAGAGAGAGTTGGATCATGGGAATTTTTTTGTCAATGGACAATTTTCCTCCTTTAAGGATGTTGGAGAAGCTATCTTGATTAACAGCCTTCTGATGTCACAACCATTGGCAGATTCGGGAGAATGTTACCATCTAGGTTAGAATTACGTGAACCGCAAGACTTTAAGGGGTCAGGGGAAGAGGAGAGTCCACAGAAGTAAACTGATTCCATAATCTCTACTTACTATGGTGGTATCAAGCTTTCTTATAAGGATTATAACATTTTTAATTACATCAACCTCATTATTAATGAGAAGCATTTTAACTTGTTCCAAAAAGGGTTTACATTTGTTCCACATCATAATGGAGACATTGTTGATGCATTGATTGAATTTAAGTTGTTTATTAGAAAGTTGGATTTAGTATATTTATTTGATGATTCAGATAAAATTGTTAATGCTTCTGGTACTACATTTTGTACTCCAAGTGTGTACAACCTCCCTTTACATCCCACTATTAATGCTTTTGATAAAGCATGTGAGAAGGATTTATACAGATATTTTAAAAATAATCATAATAGATATAATTTGAACAAAGTGGAATTCCATTTATTAAAAGAACTCTCTCAGGACAAATACTTAATTATGAAGCTTGATAAGGGTGGGAGTACTGTTCTTATGTACAATGTCTTGTATTCTGGTGCGATGTTGAACTTGAAGTATAACAAGAAAAAATACTGTGAAGTATCCATTAATGAAATTAAAACTTACAGAAAAAATGATTTATATTTACATTTATTTATTTTATTTTATTTATTTATTTATTTATTTAAATTTGTCTCCACAGTAAAATAAATAGACAGTAGTTACATTGGATTACATAGCTATTAACAATTTAACATAGAAATTACTTACAACATATTTACATGATGCTCTAATGCAAGGTACTATTACCCAAGGTGAATATAATGTTTTAACTATTAATGAGCCCAGAGTGCCAAACATCATTGTGGTTCCCAAAGTTCATAAAGATGTTTATGACCCCACTTTCAGATCAAGTGTCTTGAGACAAGGCTCTAAGATTTGTCCAATAGCTATTTTTTAGACAGCCTTTTGAAATAATTTTCATGCCAGTGCTCCCATATTCTTCTTTAATGTTTAATTTGGTTTTAAAACAATAAATAAACAAATCAATTATAAAACAAACAAATGACTATTTACATAGCCCATAGCTGATCAATGCATCAAAGTTATACATCAACAACAATTAATATTTTCCAAGAAAATCTTTAAGTTTAAGATAAGATTTATATGATGTATAATATTAGAAGTTCTCATCTTTATAGTATGCAATTCAGTACTGCAAACAATTTTTGACATACTAATGAATTCAACACTAGAGGGGTAACATTATTTTTCCAATTTTAATAATTGCTTTTATGGCTATAGCAGGAGTAGACCAAATAAGAGGCACCTGGGTTTTTGGAATTATCTCAGGAATTGGAGAATTAAATAAAGCTAAAAATTTAGAAATATTATATCTATCTGACCATAGAGCTTAAATAAAGTTATTAATTTCTTTCCAAAAAGTGAAGATTACTTCTTATTCATATATCATATGCATCCAATTAGCTATTATTTCAGAATCACATCTTCAGCATTTAATTCTATTTGATTTATACATAATTGTAATTTTGTTAGGAGTGTTAAAAGCTCTGTGTAAAAATTTCCAAGTGAAAAGTTCCAGTATAATGAAAATTTAGTTTTGTCTGTAGATTTTAATAGTAAGTTCCTTGTATTCTTCTAAGAAGTCTTCATTGTTTATTTAATTTGGGGAATGATTTCTTATCTAGATTAAATATCTTATTTACCTCTGTGTTCACAAAATATCTAAATATTTGTAAAATTAACCAGTGCTCTAAATCTTGATTGTATTTGGACTTTAATTTTTCAACAGTATATATATATATATATATATATATATATATATATATATATATATATATATATATATATATATATATATATATATATCAGTACCATTTAAGAACTGATGTCAATAAATTAAATTCCTTTGTTGTTTCAATATTAGCATTTTGTTGAAGTTATGATTTTTGAAGCAGTCAGTTGGAAACATAGAACATATTAAGTCTTTAATACAATGGTTCGAATATGTGAACTTTTGAAAAGAGGAAATTATATTATTTAAATAGGGATTTTAAGAAGAGGGTATAAAACCATTTACGCAAAAATATTTTAATAAACAGAGAAAACTATTAGGTACTATTTGTTTATGACTGGTTGTGATATATTTATATTTACTAATAATATTTCTTGATGTATTTGTTTCCATTTTGAATCATAAAATTAATTTATTCACAATGTTATAACTTTAACAGTTGTTGAAACAGCATACAATTTAATATCAGGGAATCCTATTCCACCATTATCCCAACCTTTTCTGTACTAATCAAAGGAAACTCTTCATTTATTAGGATGCCAAAAAAAATAACAAGAATATTATTTATCTTCTTTATCAATTTGTTTGCTGGAGATAGCACTAATTATTGTGAGACAAACAATATTTTAGGGATGATCAGTCATTCTTCTATTGCAATTTGAGACTAAACATAAAATTTTATCAACAATCTGTTGAAAGTTTGTTTCTATCATTTCTTTACTATTAGACATAATGTTTATACCAAGATATGTTGTTTGATTGCTGTTCCAACTGAAGTTAGAGCATTTTCTGTATGATTTTTTAAACATTTTTATTAATTAATAATGCACTTGGTTTATTATGATTAAATCTTAAGTTTGAGAGTTCTCCAAACTGAGTCATGCAACTAATTATATGTTCTAATGGACTTACTATATTTCCTATTGTTTTTATAAACAAGAAACATCTTTATTAAACCATCACTTATGACAAAGACAATTGCACATTTATATTAATGAAAGCAATCCACACTAACACAGTTCTTGTACACAATTTACATCACAAACCATACTGACACACTCCCAGTTGCAAATATTATACATCACTTATAATCTACCCAATCATTTTGAGTCAAAACTTACATAGCTCATGTAAGTCCTGCCTTCTTTTAAATTTAATTCTTCCTCTGTATGTATTGTTCCCACAATTCTCATTTTTTCCTATGTAGTTTGCTTCTACCATTTTCTACAATCTCAATTCCAGTTGTTTTATCTCTGTTACTGAATTCAGTACTTCTAGTATAATTGGTTTAGATATTGATTTCCATATTCTAGTAATTGCTTTTTTGGCAGCCACCATAATTAGACACAGCAGGGCTTTACCATGTCTAGGCAATTTTGAGTCTGTATCATAGCTCAAAAAAATCATGTCCCTCATCGCACCAATCTACCCACCCAGCATCTCTAACAGTGCACCCCTCAGGGAACCCTTAAAGTCCGCCGACTCACCACACTCCAAGAAATTATTTTCCAAATTAAATCTTTCTTCCCTGTCATACCTCCAGCATTTGCTGTCTACCTGAGGAAAATTTCTCTGGAGTCTACTTGGGGTATAAAACTATCTATATAAATATTTTCAAGCAAAAATACTAACTCTTCTAAATTTTGTTGCATATTTGGGATGCATACATATATTCTGCCATTATTTCTTTGTGAATTGCTTATCCAATCTCTTTTCCCAATCTCTTTTAACCTCCTCTGATTGATTCTTATAGTTATCATATAATATTTTATATGCTGCACTAACTATTCCTTTTTTAATGGCAACTTCTGTTCTAGATTCTACTAAAAGCCCTACCAGTGCTGGTCTTTTGTTTAGGACCCCCCTATTTATTTCTCTTTGCCTATACTCTGATATCAATCCTTGATAGGGAAGGCAATCTCTAACCTGCAGTCCAAATAAATTCTTAGCATCTTCCCATTCTATCATCTTTCCCTCTCTAGTTATTTGCTCCCAGTACCTTGGTTCCTTGGCCAGTTG
This sequence comes from Protopterus annectens, assembly GCF_019279795.1. NCBI lineage: Eukaryota > Metazoa > Chordata > Ceratodontiformes > Protopteridae > Protopterus > Protopterus annectens. Next base: position 717,392,898 of record NC_056743.1, on the reverse strand, counting down.
TCTCTAATAAATTCCAGACCCCTCTTGCCTATTCTCTGTATCCCTAATTACAGTCATCACTATCAGCAGAAACTCCTTTGTCCATTCCTGTGTTTGCTTAGTTCTTAGGATACTTTCTGCTACTTTATAGGTTTAATATTCTGTATCATTTTTGTTATTCTTCTTAAAGGTCTGCATCCAAAGTCCCAATTTCTCCTTGTTTCTTGAGCTTTCCCCCATTTCCATCATCATCCCTTTCCACTTAGAATTATAGTTTTCTGCTTGCGTTATGTATAGGTATCTTAACTTTCTAGGTCTGAAGAACCCAATCAAATCAGGTAATCCCAATCCACCCTATTCTACTGGAAGAATCACCTTATCCCACTTGACTCTTACCATCGTCCCCTCTCAGATAAAGTAATTTGGCTCTTTGTTAAATTCTATATTTCCTATTCTTAGTAAAATAACATCAGCAAAGAATTGAATCTTTAGTTCAAAATCTTCTTTTATTTTTATACCATTAATGTTCTTATTGGATCTAATACTATTAGCAAAGAGTTCTATAGCTAATGCAAAAATAAAGGTGATAATTGACAGCCTTGTTTTATATCCTTTGTTTAATTTAAAGAAACTAGAAAGAAAAGAACCTATTTTAACATAAGTACTAGAGTTATTGTATAACTTAGAAATTAATGCAATTAGCTCAGGTGAGAAATTACACACTTTAAGTATTTTAAACAATTATGACCAATTAACTGAGTCAAAAGCTTTATCTAAATAGAGACTAATGATAGAAAGTTCTTTTTTATTTTTATTTGCATAGTCTATTAATGTATGTATTCTTATTATATTATCCTCTACTTGTCTGTGTAAAATAAACCAGTTTGATTATTGTTAATTAGTTTAGGTATAAGTAGATTAATGCAGTTAGCTAAAATGGACATTAACATCTTGTAGTCCACATTTAAAAGTGAAATGGGTCTGTATGATGAACACTTCTTAGGATTCTTATCTTGTTTTAAAATAGGTGATATAAAGGACTATTTCCATGATGGGGGGGGGGCTTCAGCAGTTGTTTTTAATTTTTCTATAGACCTTATCTCATTTTTAACTGCATCATCCCATATTTTTTTATAGTTTTAGTAGAAAACCATCTAAGCCAGGCACCTTATTATTTTTTTAACTTTTTTATTTGAGCTTTTATTTCTGTTAAAGTGAATGGACTGTCATTTTTTTATTTGTCCACTTGTTAATTTTTTATATTTTCCCTGAGAAAGGTTTCAAGTATATCATCATTATCTGCATTATTTATATTATTATTTATATTTTCATAAAACATTTAAAGCCCTCAAGAATACCTTTAATATCTCTTCTACTTTTTTGTATTATTTATATGTATTTGTATTTCTTTGATATGATTTAGTTTATTCATTTTCTTTGATATAAGAACAAGTTTATGCAAGTTTAAGGGTTTACTGAATATGCCTAAAGTTTATGTTTTTCCAGGTTTATTGAAACTTTATGATTTAGAATTTCAACATATTTTGTGTTTAAGTTTTTAAGTCCAGACTGACTAATAATGTCATTTGGTTTTAGATTTAAATTTAGGGTGTCTAGTTTGGTCTGTAGTATTAATTTTTTGTCCCATTCTCTTGTTTTACTAATACACCAGCTTGCAACTCTTCCATTTAAGCAAACCTTTAGTGAATCCCACAGTATGATGTCAATTACTTTACCATTCATCTTTATTTCTAGGAAATATTTGGTCTCTTTAATATGCCGATCCTTGAATCCTTTTATTTTAATAATGTACACTGGTAATCTCCTGTGATGTGTTGCTTGTCAGTTTTTTAAATAATATTAAAGATTATAGCATTATGGTCTGATAATGGACATGAACAATTGAAAGTTCTCTGATATGTGATAACAGATTGTTTGAGACAAAAAATATCAGTATTTGTGTTCCATATCTATATGAATAATAGGTAAATTGAACTGAGTTTGTTTTCCTTAGCTCATATATATATCCTTTAAATGCATTAGATTTACAAATGTGGTTCTCAGCTTTCTATCTGCAGTAGAATTTTTGTCTGGTAAAATACAATTAAAATCACCAACCATTATGACTTCACCTACCACGTAATAGGCTATAGTGTCTAAGTAATTGTTTGCATCTTTAGCTCCAACCCCTGAAATCCAATAGGAGTTCATCAATGTATATAGTTTTCTGTTCCATTCAGTTATAACAATGCTTAACGTACTTATTTTTATCAACACAGGTATCTTTTACTTTAGGCATTACTGGTGAGTTCTTCCATAAAATGAGGGTGCCTCATCTTTTAGCTTGAAAGCCAGAACCTGCTAAAACCAAATAATTATTTAATGAATGTTTATTTACATCTTTATTATGTAAATGTGTTTCCTATAGAAATACTGTTTGAGCTTTATGTAATTGCAAGTATGTGAGCAGACTCCCTCTCTTTACTGGATTATTTCATCCATTAATATTAACAGATATGCATTTAAAATCAGACATTTATATAAGAGAGAGAGAAAAAAAACAAGTATAATGAAATCACATTTATGTACAGAATTTATTATAGACTTTATATACAACAATATGAAATCTTCAGCTATGGACAAAACTTTTGAAGTAAATAAAAATTACCGGGTGATATAACCATAAAGCATTCTACCATGAAATAATGTATTCCTAGTTTGTTGAAAAAGATAAACAACCTACCTCTGAAAACCTCCAATAAACTAAAAAAGCTTAGCTCATGCTTCTGATTCATAGTAATGAGTCTCATATATTTTTAGTATGCATCATCTTAAAAAGCCCATTAGTGAGTTGATATGAATAAGAAAAGTTAAATAGGTGTTCAGAACCTTTATTTTAAGTTGACCAAACTGAATAACTCTAAAGTCATCTTTCTCTGTACCTCACATTATCTCCCTGCCCTACTATAGGGAGGAAGTCAGTTGTTATTTTCATATTTATTAATTTATAGATCAGATGATGTTATATTTTTCTATTTTATTTACTATGTGTAAAGTTGTTTATAGGATCATAAGTTCATAAATTAGTACTAGGTTAACTCTCTCTGTGGGCCATTCGAAACCCACCCAATTACCTCATGTGAGAATCAAACCCTGCACCTTGTGCCTATAAGATGAGCATCTTAACCACTATGCCAACCTCCCACCCTTATAGACATATTTAGATTCTTTAACTATATACATATTTACTTATTCAGATCTCTTTCCATTTCTGTTTGTATACTATGTCTTGCACTATTACTGTATTCCTAGGTTTTAGATTTAGCTATAATCCTAGTGTACAGTGTCATATAATAGAACATTTATATTTATCCTTATATATTTGATACTCCTTAATCTAGTACCACTGTTAGAATCAGTCCTATTTTTTCCTTAAATGTTATGTCTAATAGTATCTGAACAAACATCTGAAAAATCTTCCCTTTTAAGATTCAAACTTTCTGTAATAAATTGTTCTGAGATATTAAGTTTTGTTATAATTAAAAAGAGACAATAACAGAGAAACACAATCCTAATTTTTTTATCAGAAGTGTCATTCTATAGGCTGGTATACAAGCTATGTTTTTCGTGTACTGCAAACATTCAGCACTATTTAATAACTGGTTTAGAATGCAATTCACTGTCTTTTGTTTATTATCTAACTTAAGTTCATTGACATCTTAGCATATGATACAAAATGTTATGATTATTTACTTTTAAACAGGAAGAAGTAACCTGAACAGTTCTTAGAATTTTAGAACTCCCACATGATCAGAAAAATGTTCATGTTGTTTCAAGCTGGTTTTCATGATAAGTGCTTGAAACTGAACAATCCATTAGTTGCAATTCAGACAAAAATGCTCACAAGTGGACCCAAACACCTCCACACCACACCTTCTAACCCATCCAAACCACTAGAAAACCATCTCAAAGTATCCCAACCACTAAAAAGCCATTGCACTCAAAGAAATGTTTAATATGAAGCAGACTGTAATTTTTTAAAGGAGACATAGCATGACAGTTATGAGTGATTTAGGTTTAACTTTTAAAAGTGTGAGCGTTACTCTAATTATTTGGTATCATTCTAATAGTAACTTTTATATATGTAAAAAATCTATATTTTTTATACTTTGTTTATAATAAAGCATGTTTTTCCTGTATGCTATTGCATGCCAAGTATCCTGTCAGTAGCATACTACTGGACCATTTTAAGAACCCAGAATATAACTTAAAGTGTCCTTTTTTGTGTAATTTGTTGCGTCTTGTATTATATGTAATAGTACATTACTCAACTATGCCAATATATCAATGTGTGCCACCTAACATAAGTTTCATCATAATAATATAATAGTTAACTTTTAATAAGATGAATAGTTTAAGCTTTTAAGTGAAAATAAATGGCTTTAATTTCATATATAGCTAAAAAAATCAAACTCTAACATTTTAGAAAGGGAACTAGTAACCATTTGAAGTAGGGAGGAAATAAATAAATGATTTACCTTGTAAAATGTAACATGCAACACCTGTTCATAAGTATTCGCACACTTATTTAAATTAATAATAATTCATACCCATGAAATACATTGGTTTTCATTTGTCCTTCAGTTTTTTACTGTTTTTATATTTTATTAACCAACCATCTCTTGTTGCAGTTCTATTCAAAGAAGTTGATAGATTCCAGTCTATTTTTTTGTTTTTTTTCCAGGATTTTATTTTTTCTCTATAAAGTCCATTGCATCTTCCAAGGCATTAAAAAATCTTTCCTTCTGGAAGGTGAATCTTTATTTTTGCTGGAAACAGGATTTCTGCTTTAATATTGTTATTCTTTAAGCTTTTAACAAGTGGCACACATACTTTTCTCTTGGACACCACTAATGTAGAATACTCATTGTCAAATCTTATAGCATTTCCTTAATTTTAACTGTATCCATGCAGTCCATGCAGCTTTTAAGACTAAATCTTTATCTTGACTTGAGAAACATCATATAATCACTGACCTTGGTGAAGGTGTTTTTTTAAGATGAGTTAGAAAGTGATCTATGTGTCCTTTTGATGCCAAAGGAAAAAGCTTCATGCAGGTTCAATGTTTTAGGCAGATATGTATTACACAATTGAATCATACTGTCTCCCCCATACTTTTTCAGGAATCCTGTAAATCCTGATATTATTCCTTCTAGGTCTGTTCTCCAAGTCTTCTATTTTATCATGGAGTAAGTTGTTTTGTTTCAGAAGAAATTCAGTGTTGTTCTCATTTGCAAGTAATCTTCCATTAAAATCAGACATTGCCTCTTCCATACTGGAGATTTGTGATGGCTGTTGTTTGAAAGATTCACTCAGCACTCAGCACTTCAACTTGTTTTTTACATTCCTCTTTAAAATTTTCCATTTTGCTTTCTTATCTATCTCTCTGTATAGAGATAACTCACTGATGTTACTTAACATAACCTGTATGACTTTTTTCATAGTACTGTTCTGTACACTGGGCTTACAGTGGCTCATTAATGGAATTAACAATTAACGGACAATTGTTTATATTTTGAAGGAGAATATCTTAGACAACTAGAAGGAGTGGCTATGGAAGCTACTTTTGCTCCCATTTTTGCCAATATGGTGATATGGAAATGGGAGATTTCCTTTGTACTAAACTCCTATTTTGCTAAATGCTGGACTAAATATTTCCAGTTTTTGGATGATATCTGTAATTTTTGGAAAGACAATAAGGAACATTTTGATTAAACTACTATTTTATTTCTCAGTTTGCATATAGTTATACCAAAGATGTTATAAATTATTTGAATATCACTATTAATAAGACATTTGAGGGCTTTGAATTGAATATCTTTAGAAAGCCCACATTTTCTAATTCTTATTTACATTATAATAGTTGTCACCCAATAATACAGAAAAATAACATAGCTAAAGGGCAGATAATAAGACTCTCGGATGATTTCTGATGATTTAACATATGAGGGGGAAGTTGATAAAGTATGTCATATGTTTGAAAGGGGTCCATATCATATGAGCGAATCACACAAATTGCAAATGCTCATAATATCGAAGTGCTTTTTCTGAGATTGCGGTACAGTGAAAAATAGGATATTTGCCCTTTCCTCACTGTAGTGCAATCTTGGAGTTGGAATATATATTTTACCAGGGGGTGTGGGGGGTTGCATCCCCCCACAATAGGAAGTTCGAGGTCCGGTATGTTCGATATTATGACCGTTCGCAATTTGTGCGATTCACTCATATGATATAGACCCATTTGAAAGTAGGGGCTATCCCTTGAATTTGATTTGTAAAATCAGACAAGAGTATAATGAGGAGAGAAAAGAAAAATGTAGCCCTATGCTGGTAATACAAGATACAGCTGTATTAGCTTCTTGCAAATTTGAAAATTAATGGATGGAAAAAGTTTTACTGGCACTATGATATTCGGTTACAACACAAATTCTAGGGAAACCAAAGATATTATAACCAATAAATGGAAAATTATTAAACTGGACCAGACATTGAATGAATGTGTAGGTACTTAACACTTTATTCATAAGAGGGGTTATAATTTCAAAAACACTTTTGAGCAAGGTAGAGGTGATTTAACTGGTTGTTTAAAGAAACCTGGTATGTGGAGGTGTGGAATGTGTAATTTTTGTAAGTATACTTGGGACATTGACACCTTTCTCATTATATATAAAGATCAAAATCTTAAGAGATCTATTTGGACTAACTGTGCTACAAGAGGCATGGTTCATATTGCTATATGTCAGGATTATAAAAAAAGGTATATTGGGAAAACTGAATACCCCCGAAGAAGTGAATATACAAGCATTATCACAAAATAAAGAAAGAAAACAACATTAATGCCCCTATAAATATCTAAACAGTTGTCCTTGTAAATCTGATACCAAATACAAAGTTGGTGTTATTAATAAGGCTGAAATTTCATTTGGTGGGTGGGAGATTGGGAGACCTTTTTGGAGTACAAAGAATTAGTATAGCAGCTTTGTTTAAAAACATCATTGTGGGCAGGACTGGGTGAACATATTGCAATTAATAGTATTTTAAAGTTGAGGTCTGCTAAATTGTGAATTTATTTATTTCTTATTATCAACACTATTTTTTACTAGATGTTATTTAAATCCTTTTAAGATAACTAATATTTTTGAACTGCAAAACTAGATATTTAGTATTATTGTTGTTCATGTGCTCTGTGAAATGCTTTTGCCTTGTATCATTTCATATTTCACTAAGTGCTTCAATTGTGATAATTGGCTGCATCATTTGATTGGTCTATTTGCATATTTAATGACAGTTGTTGCTGTTACATCTATGGTCTGATGAACTCCACTACCAGGACGAAAGTGCTAAGCATGAGTGTATTGTGCCATTTTAGTACCATTAAAAACGTTTTTGAGTTTACCAAGCTTCACTGGTTGTGCTCCTTTCCTAAGACAGTGCTCCTTTGATTTTTTATTTTGTTCTCTTATTTTAATTATGCTTAACTGATTCACTACCCTTTGCTGTTACCACAGTCACCTCCTGGGTAGGACTAAGCCTTTAGGTATTAATAAATACCAATGCCTAGCTAGGAGCCCATGGAGGTTATTAGAGCTTAGATGGACCTCTAGCAAGGTGCTCTTCCTTTTCCCCTTCACAAGTGTGCTGATCATCAAACCCAGCTTACTTCAGATGCTTACTTCAAATCCCCTTCATGCCCTTTGGTCTTTCAACATATTCAAAAAATGTAGCCATTACTGTCCTTTCACCTAGAAGGCCTGTCTACACTGATACCAAAGTTCTTCTTACCTCTTGTAGAATGTGTTTGGTTATTCTGCTTTCCTTTTCCTTCAGAGGGGTGCAGGAATTAAAGATTTTTGATCATCTTTTCTGCTGTGGTCTTGGTGTCATCTGAAGTGACATGGGATGATCGAGCTTACCACTCTATCTTCCTCTCCATTTCCTTATCTGTCCAATGATCCTTTTCTCGATCTTCCCATAGTTATGATACCTGCTTTTTTATTAATGCTGTGAAGCTGGCTATCTCCTGAACTTTATGTAGAAGCTCCTTAACCATTTCTTTTTTCACCACCAGGATTACTAGATATATGAGCACAACTGTGTAGCCATTGCCCACAACTTCATTTTTATTCCTCATATTATGCAGGTATTGTGAGTAATCACCTACAAAACAAAGGGCATACTTATACTTCTCCCATTGTATACTGTACTGTCTGTGTCTGTGGTGTATAAGTCAATCTCTGGTTCTTGCAGACTGAAGTGTTATTAACACCTGCCTGCTGAGATTATCACTATTTCCTCCCTTCTCTCCAATACAATATTTAGAAATTCTGGTGAATGTATTACCTGAGGTAAAAGGTATTCAAAGAAGGTCCTCAGCTCCTTGTCTGGTATGGTTTCTGGCATTCCCTTTGCCTGCACTTTCAGTTGAGAGAATTTCACCAGATTGTGAAGTTTAGCTCTCTTAAGTGCACATTCTTCTTTTACGATGCATACCTCATTGCTTATATCAGTGATGGAGTCATTTACAGTACTCACTTCCTTTAATGTTTCTACCTCCAATTCTAGCTGTTCAATTTTGGTTTGTTGTAGTATTGCTAAGGAGTGGTAGACCTCCACCTCTAAACTACTGTGGGGAGATGAACAAATAGCAAGAGCAGTCTTGCATCCATGGAACATTTTTAAAACTGTTCCACCATCTCCTTCTGATTTATTAATGTACTCTGCCATTGGGTACCAATGTGCTTAAAAGAGTTTGACTATATCCTTTATTCATTTTTAAATATGGGATAACAGAGAAAGATAATTATGCATACAACTTGCTTGGCCTATCCCCCCAACTTGAATATTAACTCATTCACACCTAGTATCCTGCATACATCCTTTGATTTCTGTACATTTAATGAAAAATCAAGTTAAAATAAAAATCAAACAAACGCAATATCTTTTGATCACTACTTGCTATTAAAATCTGTGCACTTCATTGTGTTAAGCAAAGACTCTTCTTTAAAATAATATTAGTGCATGCACAGCTTTTGCTGCAATACTGTAATATATTATTATGCTAAAAATCTAAAATTATATTTTCTCTATGCATTTTTAAAGTTAGACATATCGTGCTAGTAGCACTTTTGTTCAGAAAGATGAGCTTTCACATAATAGCAAGAAACTCCTTTCTGAGTACTTGTTTTGGAATATGTACAGAAATATGAAAATTATGCCTATTTTGCATAATTACAGTGTAAATAACAGTTTTCACAAAATGTACAATTTACAATGATATTAATAATATTTTTTTTCAACATCATTAGTTTAAGTCATTTATTATATATATATATATATATATATATATATATATATATATATATACATACATATGGATCTACTTTCAATTAATGAAAGTACGATTCTCCAAATGGCAGATCCACAAACTCAATTCGCTGAAAGCTCACTTGCACAGAAAATGAAATTGCTGACAGTTGAATAAGCGAAAGGCACTTTCCCGTTAAATCAGGTGTACTGCTTTAAATGGAAGAAGGAAGTGTTTTTAGCTATATGAACTTACTGTCAAGTACAGTGTTGGAGTTGTACAGAATCACTCTCGGAGACCTGGGTGAAATATGTTTTACAGGTAAATCACTCTGAAGAGGTTACCATTTAAGTTTGGCATTATGTAGAAACTTGTTGGAGATCACGGTACAGTGGGGCTAAGGGAATTTTTCACTTTTCCCCACTGTAGTGCGACCTTGGAGTTGGTATATATTAGTAGCGGGGGTGTGGGGGTGCAGAGGGGCTTGCCTCCTGCATAATGTAGTGTAGTATATTGTTTTGTGTGTTTTAATTGTTTTGCAGGGTTTACTTCATTTGAAGTTGGTTTTGGTGATTGAGCTGTTAGTGTGTTAAGTTTCAGTGCAAGTGAGCTTTCAGTGAATTGAGTTTGTGGTTCTGCCGTTTGGTGGATCGTACTTTCATTAATTGAAAGTAGATCCATATATGTGTGTGTGTGTGTGTGTGTGTGTGTGTGTGTGTGTGTGTGTGTGTGTGTATATATATATATATATATATAAGTCATATAATCTCATTGTATTTTGGTCTCTGACAACCTTGATCATCATCAGTGTCAATTTCTACTATGCTATTGGATTGTAATTTTTTCTTTTGTTATTATAAAGTGAATTGTATTTTTTTCTTGTGTTTTGTATATGTTTGGAGCTTTTCTCTTTGGCCTCCACTGAAAAAGGGCTTTTGCCCAGTGGTGCTTACCTAGTTAACAAATGTAACATAAATAAATAAAGTCAGCTGATTTGAAAATAATCTACATATGGAAATGCTGCATATCTGTAAAATTACTGGCAAACACAAAGAAATATATCCAGTATATATAGGCAGTGACAGTGCATTTTCCACTGTATGTCCCTTCATAGCATGCAGCTCAAGCAGTTTTGAAAATATGAAATAAAAATGAAAATATAAATAAGAGGCAAACAGTGGTGCAATATCTCCAAGTCAATAAATCTTAGAGTAACAGTCTTACTACCATTTGATTCTTATAACGTGCCATTTTATGTGCTGCCCTTCTTATTAATTGATAAGTCACACTAAGGAAACCAGCCTTAAAAAGTGATACTATGTCATAGGGAGTTATTGGTGTTGTAGGTGTGAGTAAATGAATGCATTTTGTGGGACTGTGCCAGAAGCGTAGCTCAGCTTTAGTTCTGAGTGCAGCTGTGTTGTAACTACTTCTGAGGAAAAAGATTGGGATTAATGCTACTCTTTTGCTTCTGGTGAGGGAAGAAGCAAAGGTTCATTGGTGCCTAGCTGCATGGAGCTGTGCTGAGACCAGCCAAGTCTCCACATCTAGATAGCACCTCCAGTAATCAATTCCATACCACAGAGGCACTGCTCCTCTTCGGCCCACATTAGTAAGCACCTGGAACCACTGATATGTACTTTCCAACCAGCTTTGTTGAAATGGACTCTCTGAGACAGTTTAGCAATTACCTCATGTTTACTGACAGTCACATACTACAGAAACAAACTGACACAGTGTGTGAGAGATGTAGTTATATAATTTTATAGGAGGCAAAGCTCTCACACAAAAAACAAAATAAAACATTACTTCACAACACCACACTAAACCAATCACCACAGCTCTGACCAAACACATAGATTTTCATATTCTGCTGCTCTTAAAAGTAACCTACCTAAATCACAAAGGCCTCATAAATGTAACCAAAGAGACAAGCATCCTCATAAACAGTCAACACAGACACCACCCACAATGAAACATATCTAAGAGACACACTGACTTAGTTCAAAAACTCATATGCAAATTTCCACACAATCCAATATCCTTGTCATAGATGACTCCATTGCAAGACATACTGACACAACACTCACCAGACTATGCAAGGAGAGGGTCACAGCCAGTTGCCTATCAGATGCCATGATTTGCAACATCACACATGCACTCAAGTCCCTAGACCACAAGGACACATATAATAGTCATAGTGCAAGTGGGAATAAATAACTTGACACACACTTCCCTGGAATATATTAGGACAGACATGATGGAGCTTCTGAAATGTGTGCTGAGGCAAAATTCGACCAACTCCAAGAATGATGGTATGATGTAAAAAAAGATAATTTATTTCAACAAATGGCTTAGCTCAGGGTAGACAGTATAAACTGTTTTGTTAAGGCTGGCCTGCACCTAGCTCCCCCAAAAGCTTTTGTATATTGATTAAAAACTTGTCCACCCTCCTCCTCAGTAGTGCCCTTTTAGGCAATGTCAGTCTTCCAAAGCTTCCAACATAACAAAACAGAATTTGGATAACATGTATTGTTGTTCAATGCTAGTAGCCTTGGTAAAACACATCACTCTCGAAAAGCAAGCATTCTTTACACTGGAAAACATCGATATAGGCATTGTCACAGAAACCTGGCTCAGCTCAAGACTAGTGAGAAAGCTCCATCAGTGGAGGGTTTCAATGCTTACTGCATGTTCAGACCAATCACCTTAGATGAAGACACTGAAGGTGTCAATGTGTCCATATTCTTAAAAAAAATTTCACCTCCAGTTTTGTTAGACAAGATAATGACCTGGAACTACTTCATGTCTAATGTACTATTAATAAAAATTCATATAATATCATAACTAACTATGGAGCCTTCATTATGTCCCTCACAGCCCACACCTCTAACCTAACCAGTATAAAATCTCTGCATATTAAGCCAAACACCATTCTCCTAGGAGACTTCAACTACCATTCAGTTAACTGGGAGACTTATAATACATCAAGAAACATGTATGGTCAGAAATTTCTGGACTTCATAAATACAAACCGTCCAGATAGTCAGCACCCTATCCAGGAATGATTAAAATCCTGGACTTGGTCCTTACCAATATGTTCCCTGTGACGTCTGAATATAACTCAGCACACTGTCAACAATTAAATGACATCCCTTACTATCCTGGGTCAGTAACTAAGAAACTTCAGTCCTCACTACTGACTCCGTATATGAGACTGTCACTTAAACAGAAGTAATATTTCACAATTTCCCCAAGAGCACTAAAGGAAAACACTCTAATTTTCTGGGACTGCACTATATACCTCTGTCCACCCAAATGTATTTTTATTATTACACACTTCATAGCAAAGTGTTCCAGTTGAAGACCTCTGATACACTCACACTCAAATTTTCACACATCCATACACTTCTGAGAAAAGCCTGACACAGATTTCCAGGTGTCTCTCTTTTCCAAAGTAAATACAGAAACGCTGCCACAAATCAGAGGGTCCTCATGCACTTCAAATCGGGTGTCCAATTATGAAAATTAATTATCAAAATAAATTATAGCTATGACTAGAACAGTCAGGCCTCGGGGTGACCTGGGGAGTATCAAACAGGTAGAAGCACATTCTAATTTCTAAAGAAAAACACTGGTTTCCAGCCACAGTATAAAATAATGAAAACATTTAATAATAAGTAAAATGATTACAAAATTGAAAATCAATAACTCTCAATAAACATTAGAATTTAATTCTCAGAAATGTAAATCAAACTGCAGTACATAATCCATTATTCAAGATAAACTCTGTCGTAATAACTAAACTTTCCTGATCTAACTAAAGAGATACTGTTCTTGATTTACTCTAAGATATAATACCAAGGCCAAGGCAAGCTTACAGTTTTCTAGGTGAGTTCTCTTTTCTTGGTGTCAACTGACTGTTCAATACTTGACAAACTACTCAGCTTCTCAGTCTCAACTGTCTTCAGCAGTGTCAACTGTCTAATTTCAAAATATAACAGTCAGCTGTAAAAAAGATTATTTTTCTGTCAATCAGCTGTTTAAATCATCTCCTGGCAACAAGGAACATTCCATTGACATCACTCACTGCTCAGCGGATTCTCCACAGTTTGTACTTTAGAATGTCCTTCGCAAACATGTACAGTTAGAACTGTATCAAAGCAGTGACAGATTCTTCAAACATTCTGTTTAAACTGGAAAATATTAAATATTTTAAAAATTATTTACATTTTCACAGCTAGGTATGCTGGCATATAATACAAGTCAATCCAAGAATATGCACAAATCTCCTGCAAGACTTGTTAACACAGATGACAGTGTTTTTGGTTTCTTCACACTCCCCATCAATTGTAACTTTATCACTGGTGAAATCAGACCACAAATAGTCACATCCATACCTCTCAACTTGCTTTCATTTTTCAACCTCCATACAAGAATCCCCTTGTTAGGTTTAAATTATTTAATCTACACGCGCGCACACACACACACACACACACACACACACACACACACACACACACACACACATCTGTATATATCTCATTTTTACATACTTTATGCAACACAAATACTAATTCTTTAGGTATTTTATATTTTACAATGTTATTCCCTTCCCATTAAATTCTGTCAGTCACTGCAGCCTTCCCTTTTAACATTAATTATGCCTTATTCAACCTCTTATACTGCCATTATGGTTTCCTCAAGCCCTCACCTTACCATCTTCTTCCTTCCCACAGAAAGATGCCAAATACGCACTTATTTCCCTTAACTGTTCCAAGTCTTCTATAATCTTTTCCCCTTTGTTAAATGCTGTACCCATTTTCTCCTTATCTTTTAAATGTTTTCCAAAACAGCCTGGGTTATTCATGAAGGTAAAGCACTTTCCCATTTAACTCCCCATAATTTCTTCTCTTTGTTACTAAACCTTATTATTACTCCCCCCAACTTTCCTTATTAACTTTTACATTAATATTTTGATTCATATATCTTGTATATTCTCCCTTTTCTATTCCTCCAATTAGCTGTACATTTATTTTTTCTCCCTTTAGAAAATATCACAGTTCTGTTAATAATTTAACAGTATCCTGATATTCATGGGCTCACTGGTAAGTACTAGGCTAGCTTCCTTTTTTTGGGCCATTTTAAGCCTAGCCAATTTCCCTTTTGGTGCTTCAGTTATAAAAGGGCAATCTCATTTGGTGTTAGATTGGCCTTACTCATCTCATGATCCATAACTGTATATTACCGCTACTGAGAATAACTTAGATCATACCACGGCTCATAGCATAAAGAATTTAGAAGCTACCTCTGTCCATTAGTAGTACAGGGTGGAGTCTATTACCCATTCATAGATCCAAGTCGTGCTTGAATATGGAGAAGGATGAGCTTTGCTTTACTAGGATGGGGAGTCTGTTCCACAACAGTGGTATCCTCCATGAGCTATATCTGTCCCTCTAAAACATGTTGTTGAAATTGCAGAAAAGGTTTGGATTCCTAGTCCAATTGTTTCTGATGCCATTTAACTTGATGTCCAGTAGGTCCATCAGTACTGGGTTGGAGAATGCCTTGTATGGCAGACACATGTCACCTCTTAGCAGTTTGTATGATACCGAGTGTAGTGACAGGGCTTTGAGTCAGTCCATGAAGGACATATTCTTTAGGGCATTCCAATTGCTGCATGTGTCTAGACAGATGATTGCCAAAAGATGCATTATATTCAAAGGCTGGCATAACGAGGGCTGAGTAAAAGGGGACAGTGGCATCTGTAGATCTAGACAGAAATTTCTTATAATGACTTTCTTAGAATAGTGGACACATGTTGGTTGAATGTTAGGTTGTTTGACAGTTGGGACACTTTTTGCATACGTTCCTGAACAACTGGATCCTCTTTATGAGTTTATTGCCAATGCAGTAGTTCCCTAGGGTAGATGACTTCCCAAAGGGTATACTGATGCATTTTTGTATTTAGTTTCAATCTATGATTTTGACACCAGTTATTGGTTTGGGAGAAGTCTTTCTGCTAGATGGCTAACTCATATGGGGATTCAATGACTGCTCCTAGCTTGCAGTCATGTATAAACTTAATCAGCCAAAGCACTATAGTATTGACTTTTATTTCAGTGAAGTAGATGCCAAACAGAAGAGGTCCTGATACTGAACCATGAGAGATGGCGCTAGTGACTGATCTCTCTGTGGTGGCAGCTTTTCCCATTTGATCTCCTGCATCATCTCTGTGAGCCAGTTGGCAATTCAGCATGTAAAGTGGTTATTTATTTCCAGCTCATTTAGCTATTTTACTATGAATGAGTAGGGGATTGTGTCAAAAGCTTTGGTCAGGTTGAAGTATATAGTGCATAGTGTTTTGCCTTCATCCATTGCTTTGATGACCAAAAAAGCCGACAAGAATGAATAAGCATTACCTGCCCTTGACAAACCCAAACTGAGATGGGTCCATGTTTTGAAGGTTCCATATGTCCTTATTGATTAGTTACATTTAATGTCTTTTCATGTCTTTTCATATGGGGCTAGTCAGACTTAAGGTTCTGTAATTGCCTGGGTCTGTGGAAGGTCTTCCCTTATGCAGAGGAATGACTAAAATTGTTCTTCATTCACTCTGTACAAAATCTGTTGGGAAGCTGATGTTGTTTTTAGTGTGATAAATAAATCATGCTTCATGTTATTTAAGGTACATCCAGGGATATTGTCAAGAACCACTGGTGCAGTATTTGTTGCTTTTGATAGCACTTTTAGGACTTGGTCTTCTGTGATGGTGGGAGGAAGCTGGTTTCAGGTATATCTTGTGAGGCAGATAGAGGGAAGAGGGGGTAAAGTCTTAGGTGAATTTATTGGCTAGTAGGTTTCTTATATCTTCCACCTTAGTACAGGTAACATCATTCACAAACAGCTCAGCACATTGCTGCTTTGTTCTTCATTGGCTTGGGTAGCTATTTTAGCCTCAAACTTAGCTTTGTTGGATTTTATTAAGCTCTTGATTTGTTTATTTCAATTATGAGAGTGCTATCATTCTGGGAATTGCTCTTCTTTGTTTGGTCAAAATTATCTTCCTTCTATTGTAAAGCTTGTTGGCATGATGTTACACAATGAGGATTTTTTCTGGGATTTACCCTGCCCTTATTCCTACAGGGTACAGCTGTATCTATGCAGCTATTTACATGCTGGTGTAGTTTGGTGATGTATGTTTCTGCATATTCACTTGAGTTAACTGGGTTTGGTTGTGGATCTGATGCTTGCCAATGTATCACATAATTGTATGTAGGTTGAAATTTCTAAAGGTACTTTGGGTGGAAAGGGTCTTTGGTTACTATTTATTTTTAAGGATATAGATTTATGGTTAGACCTAACAAGTGATGAAGATATTGAAGGATATGTTAAAGTTGCCCCTATATTATTTATTTGTTTTTATTTGTCTTTGTTGACCAGGAAAGTCTGACTGGGTAGAGTCAATTTTCAGCAGACCCCCAGGTAGAAAAGCTCCAGCATTATGTTTATATTAACAAGTGAATTTCAGATAATTCTCAGAAAAACAACAGTTACATTTCTCAAAAAAAAAAACATAGTTATAAGACAGGTATATGCAGTAAAGTGTTTGTATCAACATATACACATCTTTGTAGTTCTGTTACCTCTAGATTCTTCCAGGAAGTACATGGATTTCTACTGTACAAGAGGAAGCAACATACTGTTAATAATAGGTAGTACTGATTCTTCACTAATAAAAAAAAAACTCTAAAATATCATGAACTCTTTTCAGGTATGAAGTTGAATCAGAATAAAACTTAACACCTTATTAATTCAAAAAGAGAGTTAAAGCATCTGATGGAAAATAATAGTGAATTTAAATTATATAACAAATAAACTAAGTATTCAGGGGTTGTGCTTATATGCAAGAGTAAAGAAATAGCAAAAGTAAATTATAAAATAAAAATAGACAATATTAAAACAATAATTTAATAAATGGAATAAGTTATTCTTTTTTTAAATAAGATAGTTTGATATAGACGGAGTTTAATCAAAATTATCTAACCCAAAAATACTATGTGCCATTCAGGCAACTTCTTTTGCACTTTCTAGAGAATATATTAAACAATTTATTGAAAATTTTCAGAAGTTTTTATGGTACCTAACAAAGCTAGAATATCTTTGTGACATCATACAAGAGAACTTAAGATGGTGGAATAGGATTTCCTGACCTAGAAACATATGATATAGCTTCAGTTATTAAAACATTAGCTTTATACATAAATTCTGATTATTCAGACAATTGGAAAAACATGTATGAAACCATTTGGTTAAATAATGAAAAATATCACTTTATAATATATACAAATATTTTACACTAATAAGTGGCTGTTAAAGAAATATTAATTTAAAAATGCCAATAATCAAACAAATTTAGAATATTTAAATGATAATACCCAGCTAAAAAGTGTGGTGTTTTGCATTTTTTGTTTTTCAGGGGTTGGGGTTAGTATGATGGTTAAAGTGTTTTATCTCACAGTCACGAGTTACACTGTTTGACTCTCACCTTTGAAAGAAAAATTGGATAGTCTTAAAATTGCTCACAATGGTAGCTAGACTAGTTGCTTACCTATGAATTATGAACATTATTTCCTATAGCATTTTAACTAGAATGTACAGATAGTCTGAACTTTCAAAATACACAAAAGCTTAAAAGAATCTGGATTTGATATTTTTGAATCAAATGTTAAAAGTGACTAAAGTACTTAACACAGACTCTTTAATGGGTAAATATGATATGGATATGGAAACTGGCTTATTGTATGAATCGATGGTCATTTTTTTTAATGTGTAAAGTTAATTTAACATTGCATATAATTAACCAAGAATATTCACCCATTAAAATATATACATAATTAAGAACTATACATGTTATATAAAAGATACCCACTACGATGTTGCTGTCCAAATGAGCAGCTCAACTTTAACTATGATAAAAAATAATTGCAATGTCATAAAGTGACTTCATCTTTATTTTGCATATTATTGTCTTTGAAAGTTTTACATAGAACATTTATCACTCCACATAGAATTTAAATTATATACAAAAAGGAAGGTATTGGATTTTGGAGGTGTAACTCTTTAAACAAAGTAGATTGGCAGGGCAGGATTTATTATTGCAAAGCTTTACTACCATTCTAGGCAAAAATCTAATGTTTTACTTCAAGTATTGTGCTTTGACAAAGTTATATTAACTAAATTTCTGATGACATTTAATTCTGCATTTTATGGATATGTACCAAGGTCTCAATTCCCACTTCTCTGGAGTTTAAGAGTAGTGAGAAAAATGACCCTAAAGAACTGGAAAATGAGGTTATGCCTTCATTTATAGAATTTATAAATACTGCAACTGTTGTATATCATTAAGAGATGTCTACTAATAAGATAAAAACTGAAAAATGACCACACAAAATAATTACTGGTGAAAATTAACCATTACAATGGAAATATTAATCTATGTTCTATGATCATTTTTATACTGTTTGGTTGTTTAATGCAATGAGAATTCACTTCACTATAGTAGCATTTACTGGATCAAAGTTTGTTTTAGTCACTTACTATGCATCCCTGCAATAGCTGCATAAACAGAAAAATCTCAGCAATAAATTTGGCCAGTAGGCTTTGGTCTTGCAGATCTTTAACTTCACAGTGAAGCATAACCCTGGTATGATGAATGCCAGCGTGGATGGTTTATTCAGCTGTTATAAGCCATCCTGAATAGTACAGAGCTAGGAGACTTATGCTGGGAAGGGAGGCATGTGGCATTGCCAATGTTAAATAAAGAGAGCTATGCCATTTTTCTTGGAAAAATAACTGTTCTTGGTGTATACATCTTGCTTATCTGTGTTATATGACTTAATAATATTTATTGGGGTGGGATGTCTGTACTAGACTTTGCAGCAGAATAAACCAAAAAAACAGCATTAACTAGTGGAGGAACTGTCTGTGATGATCTTAAAAGAGATAGCTGTAGCCTAGAAAGATGCAGATGATCATGTGGCATGGAAGAGGGTTGGTAGGAGTCAAGACTCTTGGTAGCTGCTGTTTGGTCAATTTAGTGCATGAAAGAAGGCCGAAGAGTATAAACTGCCAAACAGTTAGTGTCAAGTAACAACATTATGCCAGTTTATAACATTCTAAATGTTCAGAGCATTCTTTTTTTTTCTCAAAAATGTTTTTTATTTTTTTAACGCGAGTAATAACAGTAATAACATGTTTACAATCACAATTGAAACAAACTATTTACAAAGTCCATAACAAGAATATATTTCCATATACATTCAGGAAATCATCTAAAACTTTTTTGGTAATGATTGTAACTTTTCCCAAGCAATTAATTTGTGTGTTCATAGGTTCATAGGTAGGTACTAGGCTATCTGCCTGAAGGCATTTATAAGCCTAGCCAGAATGTGTTGGCTTTCTCCAACCCCTTAGATTTGTTCCCTGTGCCTCTGTCCAGCAAAGCCACTGAAGTGATCCTGAGGTAAACATTCGGTTTCCCATCCACTCGTCAAGGTTTCTCTTGGAGTGTTAGTGAGGAGCTCTGTCTAATATAGATTGGAATCTTGTTCCAAAGCATGGGAAGTCTCTTGGACAGGAATCTATCCCTCCAGCACATCCTATTTATTGTTGTGGTGAGGTTTAGATCCCTAGAGAACGTGGCTCGAGGGGATATGGTTTTCTTTAGGTGGAGCATGTCCATCAATTCTGGGTTGGACATGGCCTTGTATGTCAGGCAGAGTTTACCTCGGAGTAGGCGGTATGCAACCAAGTACAGCTGGAGTTTTTAAATTCTTTGTTTTAATTTTTTAAACTAGATATTTCTTTTTCCCATAGATTTGTGGCTAGATAAATAAATTCATTTCTAAAAGATATAGGAAAGTTAGTTTTCCAATTTTTTGTCGCAACTTTTCTTGCAACTGTAAGTATTGACCAAAGAAGATGTGTTTGAGATCTGGGTATGACTTCTGGTACTGGTACATTAAATAAAATAAAATAAGAGAATGTGAAATTTCACAATTATCATTCCATAAGGCCTTACAAAACATTCAAATTCCTTCCAAAATTGAGATAACATAGGTTCATAGGTTCATAGATTCATAGATTAGTACTAAGCTAACTGCCCTTGTGAGCCATTTTAAGCCTAGCCAATTATCCCTTGTGAGATTCAAACCCTGCACCTTGTGCTTGTAAGGCAAACACCTTAACCATTAGGCCACCCTCCCGACATAGTACATGCAACAATCATATGGAACCAATCAGCTTCTGTTGCTTTACACCTCCAACATTTCATATCTTTTTTTGTACATACTTGCAATTTTTTGAGGTGTATAATATCTCATGTGAAGGAATTTCCACGTGTATATTTTCCAGTAAGAGAAAATTGTTGTTTTTTTGTACTGATTTCAGAAGGAGTTTCTTGTTGTTAGTAGTAAATTCTCCATTATTTATTTTGGTGGAGTATTCCCAAAACAAAACATTTGTAAATCTACAATCGGATCTAATAACTTTATATATTAAGGACATGAATGAGGTGCCTTTCGAAGAACCATTAACTATACTAATTAATAATTCTAATGTTTTTGGTATGTTGTTTCCATGGGTTTGTAAAGAAAATCTAATTTTGTTATGTATAAATTCTCTGCAAGTTTGTATATCTATGCAGTTACTATTATGTAGACTGTATCTAGTTATTAGATGGTTAACTGGGTGAATTCTATTAGAGGATAAGAATTGGTTCCAGTATAATACGTTGTTATTCTTAAATTCAAGCATTTTGTTTTTATCAAAGGAAATTAAACACCCATTTGTATAAGCAATAGGAAAATGGATATTAATAAGTTTTTAATTAGCTGGTTAGATTGGGTGATTTTCATGAAATTTGCCATTATTAGATTAATAAAGGAGCAAGATTTTAACTTCTGCTTATCTTGTGTATATATTTTTAAAGACCAAATAAAGACATTTTTATGTATTGTAATGAGAGGATCAATTAGTATTCTATTATTGGTTAACAACATTTTTTTGTGTATTAGTTTCCTTTATGAATTGTATGAGGAATTTAACCATAAAAGAATTATATTAAAGATGGTAGCATTTATATAAAATTCAGTATTAGGAAAGCTAATACCTCCTTCTTCCCAGCTTGCTGCATGTCTTTGTAAGGATATTCTGGTTTTGGGGATACCAACGAAATTTTAATAAATTATTATTAGCTTTTTGACACTTTCTTAGTTGGGGAAATGATTAAAGATTGATTTATATAAAGATTTTTAGGTAGCACTATCATTTTGATTAGCATTAGTCTGTCTTCAAAGGTAAAATACAGTTTATTCCAATTGTCTGTGAGATCAGTAATTAAATTTATTAAATTATTATAGTTTGTAGTGATTGTCTTCTTAAGAGTCAAATTAATTTGAACACCCAAGTATTTAATTTGTGTATTGTCCCAGTTAAAGCATTTGTAACTCTTCATTTTCATAGTTGCCTTTTTGTTTATTAACAGAGTCTGGGTTTTGTTATGATTAAATTTTAGTCCTGACAAGTCTTCATATAAATCTAAAGTGTTGAGTAGCTGATCCAAAGATGTTTCAATGTCTCCAATAGTTAATAATAAATCATCAGCAAATAACTGAATCTTTGCAAATAAGTCACTATTTAAATTATAACCTTTAATGTGGACATTAATCCTAATATAATTAGTTAGTGGTTCTACAGCTAAAGCAAAAATTAAAGGGGAAAGAGGGCAACCTTTTTTAAACCTTTTGTAAATTTAAAGGAAGAGGATAAGAAAGAACCTGTCTTTACAAAAGAAACAGAGTCTTCATAAAGGTTTCTAATTAATTTTATACAGTTTGGGGAAACTTTATATTGTTGTAGTGCTTTAAATAAATAAGACCAACTAAGGGAGTCATAGGCTTTATTTATATCAAGACTCATTATTGTTAATTAATTTTTATTTTTATTTGCTAAATCTATTAGGGTCAGAAGTCTTATTATATTGTCTTGGACTTTCCTATATTTAAGAAAAACTGTCTGATCTTCTATTAGACTAGGTATAATGGAATTAATTATGTTTGATAGTATGCTTATGAAAATCTTGTAATCAATGTTTAATAGTGAGATGGGTCTATAGGAGGAAAAAGGGGTAGGATCTATATCAGTTTTAAGTATGGGTGAGATGAGCGAATATTTCCATGATGGTGGGATATTAAATGTATTTTTAATTTCATAAAATGTATTTAGTAATATTTTTAAGATATTGTCAGGGAAAATGTTATATATTTCAGGAATCAGACCATCTAACCCTGGTGCTTTATTAGTTTTTAAATTGTTTATTTGATCTTTTAGTTCTTTAAATGTGGAAGGTCTATCAATTTTGGCAATATTTCCAGGAGATAAGGTCTTTGGAATATTATCAGTTAAGAATTTGTCTAGATTTCCATTTTCGTTTATTGGTTTGAGTGTATTCATATTCTCATAATGTTTCTTGAAACCTTCTAGTATGCATTTTAAATTTGTAGCTTTTATTTTTCTCTTATTTTCAACATATATAATTTCTTTTATGTGATTTATTTCATTTAAGTATTTTGATCGTACTGCAATTTTATGTAAACTTTTAGGACTGAGTATGAGCATAATTTAATTTTATCTAATTGTATAGATATTTTGTGTTGCAAAACATTTTGATATTATTTGTTTCATTTATTTATATTATCCAATACTTTCTTATCGTTTGGTATAAGATTGCATTTTAAGTTATCTAATTCCATTTGAATATCTTGTAATCTTTTATCCCATTCTTTTCTTTTTTGTGTATACCAAATTCTAACTTTTCCATACAATACAACTTTTAGGGTGTCCCATAAAAATTGTATCTGATACTTCCCCATTGTTATTTGTTTCTAAAAACTGATTAATTTTTGATAACATCCATTCTTGAAAGCCTTTTATTTTCATAATATAAGCTGGTATTCTTTGACACTGTATTAAGGGTTCAGTGTGAAAAGTTATATTAAAAGTAATGGCATTATGGTCAGAAAGGGGATAGGATATTAGTAATACATTATCTATTTCTGATTGTAAAGAAGTCGACACTAAGACTTTATCTATGTTATTTTGTGTCCCAAACCTATATGAGTAATGAGAAAATTTTAAGGAGGAGGGAAGTTTTGTATGATATCTGTCTTTTAGATTTCTTGTATTGATATAGTTATGTAAGTGTTTTGCTACAGAAGAGATCTTAAAGGGTTTAGAGTTGTCAGAATGGAATGTATCTTTCTTCAGAGAGCTGTCCTGTTGTGTAGATTTAAAAAGACTCAGCTTTTCTTCAAATGCTGATTTCTCTTCCTTCTTGTTGCTGATTTTGACAGGAAAATATGGAGATTCTTAGTTGAAAAATATACCGAAAGAAAGGTTCTGAGTTCTAGTTTATAGATCACTTAATTTGAAATTGTTTTTGGTGATTTTTAGAAGTAATTCCTGTCAGACAAGTTGAAAAGCTGCACAGCAAAAATTTTATGCTGCTATCAGGCTTCCATCCAAGCCACACCCTCCCTATGTTCAGAGCATTCTGAAGGTACACAGCACTTGGAAAGTGTACAATGTTTTGCTTAGAACCAGAAAAGAAGCTTACTGTATGCCTATATTAGCATGTTGATGAACTGCTGTCTATATTATATATGCACTACAAATGCATTATAGCAGATAAACTGAATGAACTGTTTCAATTGACACTAGTGAAAAGTGCTGTGTCTAAAACTGGAATTATGACTAGGCTTAAGTCACTTGAAACACTACTCTTGCACTAGTTTAAAGCAGCTTGCTCTGTAGTACTAAGACCAGTTTACTTACAGTGAACTTAAACTGTACTATAAGTTACATGCTCAAAATACCTATGCTGTATATTGCTGTACGCCTGGCTACTTGCTTTGAAGTATCCATTAGATCAGCCAACTTACTGAGTCATAAATGTAGAGAAATAAATATATACATGCATACTCATAATATAATTCATGACATTTCTTGTTATGTATATAAGTGAAAATATTGCATGTGAGAGCGATCAAGACTGGTATCTAATGGCATTAAGAGACTTCTGATTTCTATTTTTTAAGTGCTGAAAAATTCAGCAGATAATACCAGAAGATTTCAGCTATCACATCTATATAGTTATCAAATGTTAGTTTTATCTAAGAGGTATTTTACAGGCTTTTTATTACATTATCACTTTGTCCAATAATTTATTCAATTTTATTTAGAAAATTGGTATCTAAAATAAATAGCTCTAACAGAATAAAGTACATCATCTGGAAGTTTTCTTAACTCGTTACATATCCATACATGGTATGATCTAGTTTCTGTGAATAAGCTCCCTGAACTCACAGATAACTGTCCTTTATAGGAAATCACTACTGATGTGGTTTTTGTGTGTGTGCTGGCAGTGTGTCCTTTATTTCTTTGAGACTTCTCCCTTCTTTGTGTTTGTATTGTCATGGAGTTGTTATATATAAGTTTAGATGTGGAGACCTGTGCCCATCCCCACACACTTTGAAAGGTACAAGAGTGCTTGCTTTCCTTCAAAAAAAATGCATGCAGATTAATTTTTCACAAAATTTATTTTTTTTTGGACCGTTGTGCATGGCAAAGTAGTTCTTTGTTGAGATGTAATTTTGACCATTCCTAGATGAACCATGATGGACACATAATTTTGCACTCTTCAACCACTATACGAGCTAAGCAAGGAAGTCCTTCAACAACCAAAACTGTGTTATATCAACCTGAACAGGTCCTCCTGAAACATGGCTTCTTTCTTTATTCTGAATGAAAAACCTTTAGCTAGGCTCTAAAATCAAACAAAAATAAACCTGAAGAAAACAAATACGGTTAGTGTGATTAATGTACATTTTGCAAAGGTATGTTAAAAGACATACAGACTTTATTTATACTTTATATATAATTTTCAAACTGAATCATTAATTTGCCTCTCATTGAAGACCAATTTGTAAAGCTCACCTCATCAACCATCCAGTTACTGAAATGTTTTTCTGACTTACCCTATGGTATTTATGAACTTTGAATTATTTATAAAAGATAAGGAGATACAGAGGGTGAAGTCCCTTTCGTAGGAAGATAGGTGGCCTCAAGATCTTTGTCACTCATATAAAAATGGAATAAGAAATGCTTGTTGGTAGTTTAGTTTAGTGATTTTTGATTGTGCAGGTTTCACAAAAATGTACTTGATTGCCCAAATAATTTTGTTCGATATGTATTTATTTATAACACATCCCTTTAGCTCTGCCTTAGGTCAGATTGATAAACAGTGACCTTCCTAAACTAATGAGCTATTGTGTTGCCTTAGTAATTGACTCTGGATGACTGTATGTAGGGTCTGGTCAGAAATAATATAGAACAGAATGGCCAGCATGACATGCTGAGGGAGTACCCTGCATTATTCCAGTAAGGTGTGAAACATAAAAAAAAAATCATTATGTATCATATGACATGAACAAATTGTTGGTGTAGGTGAGTTAGTCAGCGCTTAGAATCAGGAATCAGCACTACATATGGTCTACATGTGTACCTGTGACTATTATATGAGATTTAGACTGGAAGGAATAGAGGTTTACTTTAACAGACAACAGAAATGACTGAGAGAGGAATGGTTTCAAGTGTAAGTGTGTGTGTGTGTGTGTGTGTGTGTATATGTGTGTAGGTAAGGGTTCAGAATATAATACTAACTCTATGAAGATGAGATAGGCTGCTGGGTCTTTCAACATTGATTGATTGTGTGAGGGGACCCAAGTGTGCTAAACAATGACATCAGTTATGTGTCTGAAGTCAGGATGATCTGTATGATGAAAGTGCATGTGCTAGGGGGAAGGAGAGGAAGCTACAGCCATTGTCTGAATGTAGGACTGGAGGCTACAGTTGTCTGTGTGTATGTGTGATGGATGGAAGGGTGTGCAGCAACTAACAATGAATATTAGCTTGCTGGAAGGGAAGAGGCAGGAAGATGACAGATTGCTGACAGACTGAGAGGGATGGATGTAGGAAGCTCTGAGTACTGAAGTAAACAAAGGGAAGAAGACCAAGGGCAATGATCATAGCAGGATGCAGTATCTCCAGTTAGGCTGTTGGCTGACCTGAACTCCAGAATTAATGATGCAGAAGAACATTAAAAAACACAATATTTATGCTGAATAGAATCAATAAATGCAATACTCATGATAAATAACCATAAAATGCAGCATAGTGTCTGATGTTTTTCCTTTAGTAAAGACATCAAATACAAACTATATTTAGAAATGTTTAGTGCTCCCACTTATGGCCAAATTTACTTCTGCAGCAAATTATTAAAATGAACTGCGGTACTTTATGAAAATGCACATCAATATAGCTGGTAAATTATTGTCTGTAGTTTTTGGAATTAAAACCACATGCATTGCTTTTCATGAGATGAATGTGTTATTTTATACACTATTCTGTTTACTATGGTTGTTGCTATATCATTTTCTAAATGAATAGATCAGTTTGTGTGTGTGTGTGTGTGTGTGTGTGTGTGTGTGTGTGTGTGTGTGTGTGTGTGTGTGTCTGTGTGTGTAAGCGCTCTGTTTTTTTGAGACTGCGCATATGTCACTTAATATGCAGAAACAGTTTAATCCAAGGTACATATTTTTCCTCTTTCATTTAAGTATGTATTTTCATTTTTGCTTTTGCCGTCAGTTTACCTCATTTACTGGGTTGTTTGTTGCATAAGGACCAGATTTAAGAACACTACGGCATTCTAAGGTGAAGTCAATACTTTGACAAAGCACTCTGAAGACAGAATGTATCTGGGTATACGCTCACTAGGACATGAAATGCACCACATCATATGCAAATGCTTTTCTAGGTCTTGAGCCAGCAGTAGTGTTCATAACTTTATATTCTGTGAGGTCAAATGTCACTTTATGCATATACAACCAGTCCAGGAAGCTGCCAGTTTCAGAATACAAAGGAAGGGATGAGGAAACATTATTTGTTTTATATCTTACACTGTCCTTATAAGTTTGGAAATTATTCATACTCATTTCAGTGACAGCAAACAAACAATAAATAGATTTATCTGGACAGGGATGAAAACAAATTACCCTGGTGTTGTATATTAACTGTTATTTTATAAAATGTAATATCCTTAATCAACACATATTAGCCTCTAGATCCAAGTCTGTCATAAAATACATGTTAGTTGGACTTTCAGACAGTAATATACCCTTCTTATAATAACTTAGTCAGTTCTCAGGGGTACAGTGGCAATTATCAATGGCTAGGTTTCAGACCGAGTGGTAGAGCAGTACAGCATACTGCAGTAGTATGGTCCACAGGAACATTCAAATGTTTTGGGTGTAATGACTTCCTCTTTGAGCTTCAACATTTGCTCCTTGGATGGGGTAATGATATCTTGAAAGTGCATCCTCATACTTTGCATATTCTGCTTCAGGTAAAATGTCAAAGCACAGCCTGAATAAAGTGAGAAATTAACACCAGGATATTGTAGAACACCAGTGACAGAACTTTGTATATGTACTAAGGACTTGGATGGGGTTTCAAGTTTATAAATAAAGCAGGCTTGTCACGGTCCTAATAAATCAACACAGACAACCAAAGGCTTTTGACGACCTTTATTGTAATGAAAATGAATAACAAACATCAAAATTTATTGAGCCACACAAATCCAACATTGCAACAAATAGGATAGTAAACAAAAGGGCAGCGCACCTGCTTACCCTTGGATAAGCAGCATAACCCACTTGCTCACTCATCATAGTAATCATGAAGACAGCATCCCCGCTCACCTTAATATCATCAGTTCCATAATTCCATTCCAAGTCATTCACCATCAATTCCAAATATCCTACTGAAGAAGACAGAAGAGGGTCAAGCCTGACCCTCTTCTCTGCCCACCAGCCCAAAGGGCTGTTCCCCCTCAGACCATACCACTTTTCAGTAAATCCTCCAACTTCATGCCCAGGTTAAGATTAAAAAAATCAAGCCCAAATTCATTGAGATGAACTCCATCTGACCTATACCATACAGGGTCCCTGCTTTCAAACTCCACGTGCCATATCGTATGCACGTCAATGTCCTTCAAACATTTTGTCAATGTAAAATTAACATATCTCCAAGCCGTCTCCACCACCACAAAATTCCTTGCCTCTTTCCACACCAACTGGGGAATAATCTCAGACAATATCAAAACCAAAGACGGAAACATTCTCCTCAATGCTAACACATCCTCACAAATGTGATGTACCAACTGCCTTTTCGGAACCTTACATAAATCATTCCCCTCTAAATGAATCAAAAAAACATGCGGCAACGCCCCATTGTCTCTGTAACCCAATAAATACCTGCAATATCCTGCTCCACATCAACCCTCTAACACCATGCAGGATGACCTTCCATCCAAAACGGTCCAGCCCCAAATTCATTCCGTTGCATCTAATTGCTGCATGCCTAGCTGCCCAAAAGAGGAAAGAATGACCCAAGATGATGGTCCTTCTGCTACCTAAAAAAAAAAAAAACTGTAAACAAATCCTACCATAACGCTACTTAATATAAGACAAAAAGGCATTGGAAAACCACATTCCCACCCTCTTGATGACTTCTATAGAACTTCCTTTCTTTGCTAAGATCGATGGTTTACTCATCCTAAAAGAATGAGAAGAAAACTTATCCCCTTCTAAACCAACACTACAAAGAGCCCTCCTCATAATCAAATTCAGTTGCTCACCCATCAAGCCTTTACCACCTACTGAAGTAAAAACCAAACCTTGCACTCTACCCCTCTGGACCACCCACAATCTCTTCCCCCACACCACAGGACATCTCCAACTTACCTCAGTTGCTTCCAATACCATCAGGGCCCCACATCCCTCCTGCTCTGTCTTTGAAGACCGCAGCCGAATGTGCACCACCCTAGGTAACATCAACACATCCTCCCATAATAACGAACCCAATAACTCAGACATCCTAAACACCCTACATTACATCCACATGCAGACTGTGAACCCACACCACATACTCTTCAAAGGATCCACACAGCTTACCTAAACCCTGTAGCAACCTGCTTAAGATCTCCTTCATCATCGGCCATCTCCTATCTACAACCCCACCTTCAACTCTGCCCCAACCCCTTAATACTCAACTCACCACCCAGGACCTAGTCCAATCCTGCAATCCAGCCAAACGAGTGAAAGCAGCAATGACTGCCAACAAGTGAGTTTGTCTTAACTGCCCTTCCCTGTTTCCTCAACATGGTCAAGTAACACAACAACAAAACCTCTGACCACTCACACTCCTCATCTGGTAACCTCCTCAAGAACTGGTCAAAATGAAATAAATCC
Organism: Protopterus annectens; assembly: GCF_019279795.1. Taxonomy (NCBI): domain Eukaryota; kingdom Metazoa; phylum Chordata; order Ceratodontiformes; family Protopteridae; genus Protopterus; species Protopterus annectens. The sequence goes on along the minus strand of NC_056743.1, from coordinate 717,363,126 downwards.
CTACCATAAGCTCTTCTCGTAGACTCTGCCCATGACTGCTGCACCAACCTGCCAATTACTATGGACCAATCTGCCAAATGTCCTCCGGAACGATTGCCAGATGCAATGCCGCTGTTGGGGCCACCTGCCGAAATCTGCAAAACTGAAAACAAGACAAGCTATCAGCTATCTCATTCAGGCACATGCAATGCTGTGAAGGAAAAGTTAATCATCAAACTTTGCAATGCCAGTTTCCTGAGAAAAGTAACAAACGAGGAGATTTAGCCATCTTAACCTGTAACACCCTCACCACTGCAGTATTGTCCGAATAAAAAAAACACCCTGCTACCTTTTAAACAATCCTGCTAAACCAACAAAGCCACCCAAATCAACATCAATTCCAAAAAGGCAACATTCCATTTCCACTCTTCTGACCAATGCTCCGGCCAAGGGGCTGAAAACCATTGATCTGCAAAGTAAGCGCCCATGCCCAGAGATCCAGCTGCATCAGTAAACAACTGTGTCTCCCATTGCTGTACCCAGTCTGACTGCCAGAATGAAATCCCATTAAACTCTTCCAAACATTTCATCCACAACTCTAAATCCTCTCGCACTAGCTTAGTGACCCACACTCTGTGGTGCTTACTCCTCCATCCTTTCAAAAGAAATGCTACAGACTGGCAAAACGTGTGCCTCGGATGCACATTCCTACAAGCAAAATTCATCAAACCCAACAATTCCATAGCATCTCGCACCCGAACCTTGGACTTCACCCAACAGATTTTCTCTTGGAGCTGAAACAACTTGTCTTGCAGTAAACAAAACAGACCTTGTCCTACATCTACTGTCAAGCCCCAAAAATCCAACACCTTCGCAGGGCCCTCTAACCTGTGTTTAGCCAAAGGAACTCCGAGGGACTCACACATCCCCACAAACTCACGCAAAGCTGCCTGCACCTTATCTCGACCATCACCCACCAACAAAAAATCATCTGAATAGTGAACTGCCTGCTGATCCTCCACCCTCTGCTGCCAAATCTAATGGAGTGCTGAACTAAACTTTTCAAAAGTGGAACATGCCACTGCACATCCCATAGGCATGGCAGTGTCAAAATAAATTTTTCCCCACACCACCATGCCCAACAAAAGCCAATCCTCCTCCCACACCAGTAACAAATGAAAAGCCGACTCAATATCTACTTTAACTAACCAAAGATCCTCAAATCTCCTGATAATTCGGACCACATCATCCAACGATGAATACGTGACCTTAACTTCTGCACTGAGTATGAAGTCATTCACAGACTTACCCCCAGGGTATGACAAATGATGAATCAAACAAAACTCACCTTGTTTTTTCTTAGAAACCAAAGCTAATGGTGACACTTTAAGGTTAGAAAATGGAGGACAACTAAATGGACCCAACAATCTCCCTGCCTGGCACTCCTTGTCAATCAACTCCTGCAAAACCCCCTCCCTCCCTTTTACAGACTTCAAGTTTTTTCCCACCATACCGTCCCCCACCAATGTGGACTTAATTGAAAAACCCCTTGAAAAACCCTGAATCAATTCCCCTGCCACACTTGGCAGTGGATAATGGGCCAGAAACAACTCCAAAATCTAGACCTTAATAGGAGAATGAGTCCACAGGTCGCCCCCTAACTCCACGAAAAGACCCCACCCTTTGCCCTCCAAAATTATCCTGGCCTCCCCATCTACCCATGTCAGGGGAGAACCAACCCAAACTCTAGGACCCACAGAATAAGAAGTCTTCCCACCAGCAGGGCCCCCCCCCCCACATAATGTAACAGCATGAGCTCCCATACACTTAGAGAAAATATGGGAAAATTTGCAACCTATCCAAGCACACTTCCCTGAATTAAATGCCCAACATATCCCAGCAACCCCTCCGATGGCTGAACCAATCTACTACTCCCTACACCAGTGTCCATCATGGTAGAAAGTCAAATGTCCGAGTGTCTAACCTCCCACTGAATGGATTTATCCACCGCTTTCTGCTTATGAAACTTCTGATCATACCAAAACCATGCATAGCCTGGCCACATCTTCTGTGCTTCCCTGATAGTCAAAAAATAGGCCAAAAGCAGAAGAGCCAGTGAAGTATCTCTCTCCAACCAAACCTCCATGTAGTATATAATACCAAGGGCCCAGTTATCCCATGACCTGGGCCAAAACCTACCTACCCTTCTGCGACCTATGGCCACCAATGCTGCCAAAAGTTCCTTCCCATTAGCCAACTCTGCCTCTGTCAACCGTTGAACCCCATCAGCATCAAGCAATTCAAAAATATCAACGAATTCCCCCTTCCAAATCTTCTCCTTTGCCACCAAAGATATGTGGGGAGTCAAAACAATGGGAGCCCCTTTCTGACGTAAGGCCTACATCACCAACCAATCCCCTGATCGTGACCCAAAATCAGACCCCACAACATCCAAGTCAGACCCCAAATCCAGATCAAGCAATGATAGAGTATTATCAAAACCCCCCTCACAATCAACCAGTGCCTCTAAACCCCTACCCGCTAGCTCACCTTGGACCACCTCACTGCACCCTGGCACCCCTCCCGTAGCTGCCGTTGTCTCCTCACTCCCCATCAGACCAGATAAAGAATTACCTGCAGAAGATGAAGGGGCCACCAGCGGCATCCCAACTTCTGTTGCCACATCCTCCAATGCTGACTGTCTGGCTTTTTTCGCACTCAACCCCCGGGTTGCAGCCACCATCTGCCTCTTCCTCTGAGTTTTCAGATCCTGAGCAGTCGTTGATGGAACTTCAGTAGAAATGTCCTTGAAGAGGTCCACAGCCTGTGTCACAATACTGGCCCACCTCTGTCTCAACCCTTCAGCCATGATAACCTAAAGAAACAAAAGAGAAATTGTTAAAACAACCCTTAAAAAAATGCTTTCTAGCACCAACCAGTGCCTGCAGACAAATAGAACACATAATTCCTAAACATCCTTATGCCTGTCACCTCCCTAATCCCCTACCCTCAACTAACTAGTCCCCCCTACCTACCTACCTGCTCTAAATTAGCCCAGGGCTTGATTAAAAAAAAATAGTTGGCTGTCTTGGGACTTGAACCATGGACCTATGCATGTCTAACTGCAATCCTGTGCATCTAACAGCTAGTTACTTCTGCCACCTGATGTCAGATCCCAGACTATGCCATCTATAATCTGCTATTTATTTATTATTCAGATATTTTATATATATATATATATATATATATATATATATATATATATATATATATGTGTGTGTGTGTGTCTGTGTGTGTGTGTGTGTATATATATATATATATATATATATATATATATATATATATATATATATATATGTGTGTGTAACTAAATACTATCTATGATACACACCCAGTCCCTACTTCCCTAAAGAACCTAGGCTGATCTCCCTGCCTGCCCATACAGACTAGCTATTTCACTGTAAAACATTTCTGCTGCTTTTCCTTATATATTTTTTTATATAAAGAAGGCAATCCATGATTGCCGATGCTACCACACATGTGCCCACTATCCCCTCAACCGTGGAAAGCCACAACGGCTTACCTACGACCCAGAAACCACTAACTACCAGGGATACAACATCCGAAAGACACTGAAATACTCCCCCAAGACCCAGGGACATAACACTAGCCACCAGGGAACAACACCATCCACGCAAACCCCTCAAAGCTGCTACTAGCCACCAGGTAAAGGAAACAAATGGAAACCATCCAGAAAAACCTCCCAAAGCTGTCACTAGCCACCAGGGATCCGAAACCATCCACAAAAACCTCTCAAAGCTGCCACTAGCCACCAGGGAACCAAAACCATTCACACAACCACTCAAAGCCACCACTAGCTACCAGGGAAATTAAACCATTCCACAATGCCACCACTAGCCACCAGGGAAACAAAACCATCCACACAAACCCTACAAAGCCAAAACTAACCACCAACGAACAACCATCCAGACAAACCCCACACAGACACCACGGCCACCAGGGAACAGAAACCAACCATTACCAACCCCAACCCCCACCATCAGCACTTACCTGCTGCACTCAAGAAGGCAACCAGCAACCAAGCCAACAAACTTGAACAAGCGACAATCTCTTCTGCACCCCCCCAAGCCAAGCCATTCTCGTTCCATTCCTTTATATATTTTTTTTCTTCTTTTTCAACAGGAGACCACACTAGCGCTACTGCGCATGAGCACCTGGCTGCAACCGACAATACAAGTCCATGAATAACCACTATGCCACCAGGAACACAAACAGCCATTAAAACCACTGCAACCAAGCAAAAAAAAAAACACTAGACCACCATGAAACAACTTAAAACAACAAAACAACAAGAAAAGACGATGAATAAGCCACTAAACCACCAGTGAACCTAAATAAGATAAAGAAGACCTAGAAGTAGGCAAATCCAGATCAAGCAGTGAGAGAAATAACCACTAAACCACCATTGAACAAGTACAGGAACAAGTACAGGAAAGAAAGAAAGCATGAAAACACAATAAAGAACTCTCACTGCTCCCCACCATGATCTAAAACACTGATCTACTACCCCTGTAAATATGTCTACACTACATATCCACACGATACTGTTCAACAAGACCACACAAAAATGTGCTTACCCATACCAGTTTCCCCCAAAACCCCCCCTAAGACCCACCCCCTATGCCTTACCTCACTTCCTCTCTCAGCTCCAAGCTTAATTAACTCTTTCCTACCCAATCCCTACCTGCACTACCTAATTTGGCTATCTTCCTACATCCAGCCCCCCCCCCCACACTCTGTTCATTCCAAGGTCATTCCGTGACAAATTCGTCTGTCCAGACTTCACTTATTTGGCACAGTGACAATATATGGAGGAGTCCACCAAAGCAGAACACATGCATAACTGTGATGCGAGAAAGGGTACATACACCTCCTGTACAATTTGGAATGAATACTTTCTGGGTAGTAAGCAAAACAGTGCAGAATGAGAATATATAAAAATGGATTATATATGCTATTGAACCATATACAGTCTGCAGTGCTGAGCTTGATGCACAGATTCCTGCAACATATGGTAAGCAGTAGACAATGTGACAAAAGTGATGAGTGTATTGAAGAAAACTGGCAAAGGAACCAAGGTATGTGAAACAAATAACTAGAGAAGGAAAGGTATTAGAATGAGAAGAGGCCAAGAATTTATTTGGACTGCAGGTTAGAGGTTGCTTTCCCTATCAAGGATTGATATCACAGTAAAGGCAAGAAGAAAGAAATAGGGGGGTCCTAAACGAAAGACCAGCACTGGTAGATTTTTTAGTAGAATCTAGAACAGAAGCTGCCGTTAAAAAGGAATAATTAGTACAGCATATAAAATATTGCATGACAACTATAAGAGTCAATCAGAGGAGGTTAGAAGGATTGGGAAGAGAGATTGGATAAGCAATTCACAAAGAAACAATGGGAGGATATATGTATGCCTCCCAAATATGCAACAAAATCTGGAAGATTTAGGATTTTTGCTTGGAAATGTTTACACAGATATTTTTATACCCCAAGTAGACTTCAGAGAATTTTTCCTCAAGTAGACAATAAATAGAGGTGTGACAGGGAAGAAAGAGGTATTTGAGAACATATTTGCTGGGAGTGCAGTGGGTTGGCGAACTTTAAGGATTCCCTATGGGACACACTGTCAGAGATGCTGGGTGGACGGATCGGTGTGATGAGGGACATGATTTTTCTGAGCTATGATACAGAATTGGAATTGGCTAGACATGGTAAGATCTTGTTGTGTCTAATTATGGTGGTTGCCAAAAAAGCAATTACTAGAAAACGAAGTATGGTTTGTGATGTAAAATGCTTGCAACTAGGATTGTGTCAGTGTAGTTTGTTTTCATTTATATAAATGTATGATTGCTTATGTTGTAAGTGATGGTTTAATAAAGATGTTTCTTTTTTTAAAAAAGGAGCAGGAATTGAATAATGTATATAATGTTGCTTAGGTCATATGATATATAGCAATATATGTGAGGTATAATGTTTGCTAATGTTAATTTGTTAATACAGTTTGAGTACTTTTGTATAAATGTAAGTTTGCCTATGTTGCAAATTATAATTCAGTAAAGGTGTTTAAAAAAAGTGATGAGTACTGTACTTTGCAAACAATTTAGAGCTCACAACCTTTGAGTGTGTGGTGTGACTTGGATGAATTTAAATTGATAGTAGTATATTACACAAAAGCAGCATGAGATAAAAAAACAGCAGTCGAATAAAGTAAAAATCAGTACTGTATACATCATATCACAACCTTTCAGAAACACCCCTAGTAATACCAATACATAATCAGTAATAAGAATCACCAACTTCTCTACGTTTAATACTCGCACCCTTGTGAGAGAAGTGTGTTGATTGGAACCTGTCTGGTGAAGAGTGATTGGTCTAAGGCTTGGAGTAAGCACCTTCATTGGCTCTTTTGATTTTTAAAAATTTTTTTTAAGTTTTTAGCTTCTGATATTTAAGGCTTGCATTTGAGCAGGTTTCTGCTTGTTTGCACATCATGCAGCACTGCACAGTGCTGTGCAATTGTGCACCATAGCCAGACAAATAATTTCAACAATGTTTAACTTAGATACAGCTGTAGTACATTAGTGTAGTCCTCTCTAAGAAGTATTGCTAGCGAGATGTGAACTATTAAACCACCTGCCAAAATCACAGTCAGAAATACTCATCTACAGAGCACCTCCTAGATCATTAGTGAAAAAAGCACCCCCTTTGTGATAACAGTTCTTTAATCCTAGCACTATGGACAGTTAGACTACTCTTCTTTCTCCTGCCAGCCTTGTTAACTTGGGTCTCCTGAGGCAGTGCAGCAGCTGCCTCATGTCCACTGACAACCCCCTACTAATACATCTCTCACACTCTGTACTAGAGTGAGTTATCTGTACCGAAAATCTTGAATCCCTGCTCTCTCACACTCAAAACAGTAACACTGAAGAGGTTGTCAACTCACCCACCACTATTCATGTACATTGTACTACTACTCATACACATAGTATGCGTCCAACACATAAATCAACATATGCTGAAATTCTCTCAAAAAATGTACTGCAACACCAGAGACCTACAAAACAAAAGACTCCTACAGCTAACACAGTTCCCACAGCACCGAAGACACACAGCAATACCAGTGTCGCACCTACCAAGCCCTTAAGACATAAAATTCAAAAAACAAATTTTCTTGTCACTGGCGACTCCATAGTGAGACACACAGATATCCCACTCACCAGGAGAAGGAGAAAGTCACGGTCAGCTGCCTGTCCAGTGCCAGGATTTGTCAGACCACACCTGTTCTCAGGTCTCTCGGCAACAAGTACCATTATGATTCTGTCATAGCTCATCTTAGAGTGAATGACCTGAGATGTACCTCTCTGGACTATATGAAGAGAGACATGATTGAGCTTTCCGAATATGTATCCCAGGCAGGTATGTCCCTAGCCTTGAGCAGCATATTACACTCACCTAGAATGATGCCACAGTGTAAACAAAAAATGATTGATTTCAATAATTGGCTTAGTTTTTAGTGTCATTCAAAGGGGATACAGTTTCTGTCATCCTGAGATGACATGGTCGACAAATCTCTCTGCTTTGCCAGAGATGGTTTGCACCTGGCACCACTAGGCTTTCAGCTGCTGGCAAAAGCTCTTGCCTCCCCCATAGTGCCTTTTTTAGGCTGATGTGAAAATTGCCAGCTGCCTGTCCAGTGACAGGATTCATCAGACCACACCTGTTCTCAGGTCTCTCGGCAACAAGTACCATTATGATTCTGTCATAGCTCATGTTAGAGTGAACGACCTGAGATGTACCACTCCGAACTATATGAAGAGAGACATGACTGAGCTTTCCGAATATGTATCCCAGGCAGGTATGTCCCTAGCCTTGAGCAGCATATTACACTTACCTAGAATGATGCCACAGTGTAAACAAAAAAAATGACTGATTTCAATAACTGGCTTAGTTTTTAGTATCATTCAAAGGGGATACAGTTTCTGTCATCCTGAGATGACATGGTCGACAAATCTCTCTGCTTTGCCAGAAATGGTTTGCACCTGGCACCACTAGGCTTTCAGCTGCTGGCAAAAGCTCTTGCCTCCCCCATAGTGCCTTTTTAGACTGATGTGAAAATTGCCAACCATACTAAAATAATGGTTATGCTGCTAAACACTAGGAGCTTAAACCAAAAACTGCAGACCCTGGAAGCACTTCTATCACTAGAAGATGTGTATGTCTGTGTAGTCACAGAAACCTAATTCAAGGCCTCAAAGAGTACCCCAGCCTTGCAAGGCTACAATGCCTTCCACAGCTTCATACTGCAAAATGAACATGTGAGAACCAAAGGAGGCAGTGTTTCTATCTATATTAAAGATAAATTCACCTCCAGACTGGTTAGACTGGACAACTCCATGGAGTTACTTCAAGTTCAGATTACTATGGATAAGACCTCTATTCAAGTCATAGCTAGATATAGATCCCCCTCCATGGATCTTGATGCGCATGAGGCCTGCTTGACCAAACTGAAGTCGGTCCAAATATTGCCAAACACTGGCCATGGGGGATTTCAATTATCTCACCATCAACTTGGAAACCTACTGTAGTCCTAACTCACTAGCACAAAAGTTCCTTGACTTTGTTAACTCAAATGCCCTGGAGCAAATTGTTCAAAGCCCAACAAGAGGAACAAACATACTACATCTGGTCCTCACAAACATAGCAAACAGGTGCACCATTGCAACTGTTGGACTCTCATTAGCTAAATCTGAGCACAAATCAGTTACCTTCAAACTGGTACTAACAAAGGGCGAAGTCAGACTAAAAAACTTCACCAAAGCAAACTATTCCCTTCTAGGGGAAGTTATAAAAGCATTCCAAGCTCCACCCCCAGCTGGAAGTGGTAACTACACCAAAGCTTACACTAAACCCTGTACAATCACTTGGATGAGTGTATAGACTTGGCTGTTCCACAGAGAATCAAAGCCAGAGTCTCAAGTAAAAAAAGGCCGCCCTGGTAGACATCTTTAGCATCAACAAATTTTACAACAAATGCAAAAATTTGCTGTCTAAGAAAAGTAAGGCGGGGCTTCAACAATGGAAAAGCCCCCTCCTCAGCCTCAACAAGCAAATAAGACATGTCAAATCCTCTAAGGGTAACACAGCCAAGGATAATCATAAGGCCTTTTACAGCTATGTACGTAGCCTAAAAGGTAGGTCCCAAGCATGTGCCAAATTAGTGACTAACAGTATGACACACACTGATCCCGCAGAGATAGCAAACCTGCTAGTGCACAGATCTGGCAACAATTTCACTCTCTTATCACATCCAAACTTATAATAAACCTTGCCCCAACTTCTACCCCCACCCTACATATCAGAGAGTTGGTCATTAAAGCCTTGTCTAAGGCAAAAAATACAGCCTCTATGGGACCAGACGACATCCCAGACTGCCTTCTAAACAAACTAAAACACAAAGTACCATCACCATTAAGTGCCCTATTGAATCACAGCATAACCACTGGCTTTGTTCCTGTGAAATGGAGAACAGCAACATTCATTCTCCTCCACAAGGGTGACTTTGCAATAGACGCAGAGGTATTATAGACCCATAAGTCTGACCAGCTTCATCTGTAAAACCATGGAACGTATCATCATGGACCTCATAAATAAAGATATAGGCAACCTCCAATATCTGTATCCAACCCAATTCAGCTTCCTCAAGGGCAGATCCTGCCTGTTAATCCTGGTGGAGTTCTTTAAAGATGTTGTGACCAGGGCCACTGATGAGGGCAAATCTGTGCACACAGCACACCTCGACTTGGCAAAGGCCTTTGACCCAATCCCACACTCAGGCATTATTGATAAACTTAGCAAACTGAATGTAAACCCCATTGTTGCAAGATGGGTTGCCAACTGGCTCACAAACCAGTCATATACTATCAAAGTGGGTGACTCCACATCAATCAGCAGACCTGTCACCAGTGGGGTGCCACAAAGGATAGTCCTGGGCCCCTTACTGTTTGGTAAATAATTCCCAGAAGTTCAGGCCAAAACTAAGGAGCTATGTCTGATCAGGTTCATGGCTGACTACAAACTGGGTTCAGTTATTTAATCCCCAAATGATGCTAATATATTCCAGGAAGGTCTTACTCAGACCAATGACTAGTGTTGTAGTCACGGTCTCAAACTGAATGCAAAGAAATGCATCATCATTGCCTTCATTAAAAACAATGTCCCTTCACTCTGTCAGATTAACACCAATACCCTATGTATCTAAAGAGTGGTAAGAGATCTGGGATCACAAGTAGACTGTGACTTTAGCTTTGACCACTATGTATCTACTGTACTAAGGAAGACGTTCTACATAGCACACTTCATCAACAAAGGCATTGCCTCTAGTGCAAAGGAGGTTATAACCTCTCTATACTCGTCATTAATCAAGCCCATAATTGAGTATTAATGCCCCTTTTGGCATGTATTGTACAAAGCAGTTGCAGCAATTGGAGACTCCTCAGAGGTTTCTAACTAAGAAGATCGAGGGATTCCAGCATGTGCCTTACACAGACCGACTAAAGTCCCTGGCACTATATTCAGTATCATACAGATTTCTTAGGGTTGCAATCTCCAACCCAAACCTAATGAATTTACTGCACATCCATAAATCAAATGAGACTAGAGCTACCTTTTCCAAAGACCTAAATATGGCCTGTGACTTGAATTAGGAACACCTCTATGAGAGGGTTCAATAGGAAACTGGATGAGTGGATGGGGCACCATAAATTCTTACCAGGAATACTGCCCACAACCCTCCTGGACATGGGCAGTCATTACTAAATACAATCCTGAGTATTAACTAGAGTACCTCTGGTATTACATTGAGATGAAATGGCTAGGCCTGAAATGACCTCTGGGTCAATAGCTGGGTAACCTCCTATGATCCAGTGCACAAGACAACATAATAAACCCAACAGAACCATTAATAATGGCCATTATCCACTATAATTTTAAAAACACAACTACACACAAACATAACCCTAGCAATAGAACCAGTAATAATGACCATTAATTGACTAGACATTACAAAACACTTATCAAGAATTTCATGATGCTGTGTTGGCATGAGTTCAATCCACTTATTTTACAAAGCTGCGTGTGCCTCACAGTTTCCTGTGAGTCATCAAGGAAAGTTTTATTCAGTTCTAACTTCCCAATTAATTTTTTTTTGATGTCACAATTCCTTGACTTTCCTTGAAGCTTTTTGCTATCGGGAGTGCTTGCAGTTTACCACTAGCTAAGGAATTTAATACTGTCCTCAAAAAAGGCACAACTGCCAAATTAAATGCATTAAATATCAGTCTATATACGTCTATGGCTACAGCACAGTTTAATCAAAATATCTTGATAAATTGTGTTGGCTACCTGTCCATTCTGATCGGAATTACCAGTGATATCCAACAGGGATCTTTACTAAGTTCACTTCTTTTGAGGTCATTCTGCTCAGATATAAACGTGGAGAATGGACTCTCGATTGCTAGATATTCAGTTGATTTCAAGTTGGATAGTATAATTGCTTACCTAAAATGTAATGAAGTTCTCCAAGGTAAACTGCAAAAATATATACCTGCTGCAGTTCACATCTTTAATATCAGTCACTGTCACATTCTGAGGCATGTCAAAAAGACATAATTATGCTTACAAAATAAATCATTAAATCATAAAACTGACACCACCAATAAAGATCTAGGGATAATGGTAGAAAGTAATTTAAACTTCACATAGTAATTTTGTTTTATTTTAATATCTGAGTTTGTTTCCAGTCTGTGCAGGAGCAGCCTTAGGTCAACTGGTGCCCTAGGCAAAAGGGCTCCATGACGCCCCCCACCACAGCATCCGGTGCCCCCATCCTGGTCTACCTACACCAAATAAATATTGGAACAGTGCCCTTGCTAGAACAGCACCTAGGCGGCTGCCTAGTTGGCCTATACTAAAGGCCATCTATGAGTCTGTGTTCATGTTTTTAAGATAGGTTCTGACACTTCTGCAAAAATAGTGTATTGTACCTTTAACCAGTTTGGTGGGCTTTAGCTACATTGTAATTGATAGGCTTTTTAAGTGTGGGTGTGTACAAGCTAAGGTTTTTAAATGTTCTTGCTTCATTTGCATTTTTTCATGGTTCTGAAGTTGTCTATGTTTTTAGAATAAATAAAAGCACTAAACCATCTGAAAGGGAAGAAAAATGTGGTGAATAAAGTTAAGCGTTTAAAGTGTAGTAGATGTATTTCAGTTATTCCTGCTGACATTTACCAAGAATGGTGGATTGCTGGATTTTTTATGTATTCAGCTTGACTGCACCTCTGACAGTGTTTGATATTTAGATTTATAGTTGGCACTGAGGTGCTCTCTTCACTGTTTCCAGGCTTTTTGTGTCAATGCATTTTCAATAAAGCTTATTGTTCAAGCTGCTCTACAACTACCAAGATCAGCTTGAAGCTCTATTTCTAGACTTAGTTTCTTGCAATCTGCTACACAGTAATTTATGTCTAGCATTCTTCGTTGTTAAGGACCCAACCTTTCTTCATTTCCTACAGCTCTACAAGTCTTTCCATTTGAATATGTGGTTCTTGGTATTTCCAGAAGCCACTATGTCTTTTTCAGGGATATTTTTTAGATTGCCAGTTGCGGTGGTGGTGCTGCGGTAGCATTGTCGCCTCACAGTAAGACGTTGTCCTGTTTGATTTTCAGCTAGAGCGTCTTCTGTGTGGCGTACCTTTGTTGAAGGTTGTGCATCAGAGCTGGCAACTCGGCACGTAAAAATCTACTGCCAATCATTAGCGGACCGGAGTTCCGCTGTGGTGACCCCTAACTGGGAAAAGCCGAAAGACACAACAGGCATGCCATAGTAAACCCTGGCACACAATGCAATGGAGCAGATAATAGGGTATGTGTCTGGCATTTACCTTACTATCTGTTCTCTGCTGTGCTATATTGTGCTTCATCACAAGAAGTGCAACACAGTGGTAAGGAATGTCTGTAAATATTCATAAATACAAACATGTCTTTGTATGTCAGGATTCAGAGCCATCATCCTTGTCACTGGGCTGATTACCGAATGTTGGCATACTAAACATGATTTGCAGACTTCATCTGCACATGTACTCTATCCTTAAGAATTCCCTAGCTCTTTTCTCATTACAATTAGAACAAGTCATACATTAATTTCATTCACCAATAGTCTTGATGCATATATGGCAAGTGGTAAATGTCAGCAGGTGTTTATATCAATTAAGTTTCTTGAAGCTTAGTTGGCCATAAGCTTGACAGCTGAACCTACAGAAACAGAGGTAAATGAACTGTCAGAAATAGGGTCTGTCCTATTCACCCGGATTGTGCCTGCATATGGCCGATTGAGATCAGTGCACTTACCCTGGTAAACAAACATATATTAAATAAATAAATAAATATGAAATGTATACCTGAATATCACTATGGGAGGCACAAATTACACCTGTGTATGACTCACTGATGGTTGCCATATGTTCCATGCAGTAGCTGTCTGCACTTGTGTGCATCAGTGTATGTGACTGCCTTCAGTGCAATCTGCTGTTTGTAGCAGTAGGATAGTATCAACCTTTCAAACAAGCAGCTCCAGGCGTCATATACAGGACTCACCATAAAGACAGTGGACTCATTGGAAACACCACCAGCACATACTACCATCTCTAGAGTAGCACAGTCACCAGGGTGAAGATTTTTTTTTTTTGTGTTAACTGTGAGTATGACGTCCACAAAACCGGATATGACAAGTGTATACCAACAAATTGTGTTAGATGATGATACTCAGATGCATGTGATAATAAACATGGCATAAGGGTATGTGAGAATGTAGCATTTTACTTTTTGGAGTGCCCTCTCCACATGCTAAATTTCAATGGACATATTGCAAGACATTGAATATGCTGTACTTTACCTGCACAATATTAAGGGAACCAGCAGAGCCATGGTTTAAAATAATGGAGAGAACTCTGTGCAGGACTATAATACCTTCCACACATTTAGATCAGCTACTGTGCAGGATGGGGAAAAAAAGGTGGAGGTGTCTTAATCTACATCCAGACGTGACTCACATCAAGGCTGGTAAAGCAGCATGATGCACTCGAGCTTCTTCATGTCCAAATAACTATAATAAAGGTCCCGTACTATAAAATAGCAAGCTATAGATCTCTCTCTATGACAAAGGAAGCCCACAATGCCTATATAAATGAATTAAACACAGTACCATTTTCATAGGGGATCTAAAATGTCCAACTATAAACCACTACTACATAAGCACAAAGATGCTTGGACTTTGCCAATACAAATGCCCTGGAACAATTAGAGTACCCTCTAGGGGTAGTGACATCTTGGATCTTGCTCTTATTAATGTTGGAGCATCTTGCACCATCTCTTGCATGTCTTCATCACTTGTTAGGTCTGACCATAAAGCAGTTTTCTTCAAAATGAAACAAAAACCAGAGATCCCTTCCAGCCAAGGTTCCTTTAGAAATTTCTTTAAGAGAGACTACCTACTCCTAAGTGATTCATTGGCAAGCTTCAAATCTCCACCAAACCCAGTTAACTCAAGTGAATATGGAGAAATGTACACCAGCAAACTATACCATCATATAAACAGCTTAATAGATGCAGCTGCACCCCACAGGAAGAAGTGCAGTGCAAACCTCAGAAATAAACCTACATGGTGGAACCATAATATCAGCTAGCTTTATAATAAAAAGAAAACTATTTCCCATAATGTTAGAGCCCTTGTCACTCAAATAATCTAACAACTGAGGAGATTAATATGATCCAACAATAGGTTTGAGGCTAAAATAGCTACCCCAGCCAAAGATAATCACAAGGCATGTTTTAGTTATAATCTCAAGTGCACAATGCAGCAATCTGAGCTGATTGTTAATGATGGTACCTACACTGAGGCTGAACATATAGCAAACCTGCTGGCTGATAAATTTCACTCTAACTTTAGCCCTCTCCCCTCTAACTGTCCCTCAAGATAAACCTGAAACTGGCTCACCTCCAGCTATCAAACAAGACCACATAGATAGTAATCTAGCCTTTGACCATCATGTGTCTACAGTGGTGAGGAAATCATTCTATGTTGAGCAACTTATAAACAAAGGTAAGGCATCTAAGTCCAAGGAAGTCATTGTTCCACTGTTTTTGGCATTCGCCAAACCTATCATTGAGTACAATGCCCCCTTGGCTATGTACCTAACCAGGCATATCCAAGAATTGGAATGTCCACAGAGGTTCCTCACTAAAAGAACACAGGGCATAAGTAAAATGCCCTATGCAGACCATCTCAAGGCCCTATCCCTGTATTCTGTCTCCTACAGGCTTTTGAGGGGAGATCTATGTCTGACATAGAGGGCATTGTCGGACCCCACTCTGCTGGACCTCCTGCATATCCACAAAACAAACAGCACCAAAATTACCCATTCTAAAACTTAAACCTTGCCTATGGTGTATGTAGGACCTGCTGGAGATATAGGTATGTATCCCAGAGACTACCCCATCTATGGAACAGGCTCCCCATCCATGTAAAGCAGAGTTCCTCCCTAACCCAATTCAAGTGCAACTTGGACAACTGGATGGGAAACCAGAAATTCATCCCTGGTTTGGCAATGATGTCTCTAATGGACACAGGTAACCTATAAATGGTTAATCTCCCAGACCCATGCTTACACTTATCAAGATTTGGGATGCATGGCTATGCTTAAAAAGGCCCTTGTGGTCATTAGCCTAGTAAACACCTATAAACCAAGTCCTAAAAGAGCTATCAAAAGCTAAAAATTATGCATCGATGGGCCCTGATAACATCCCTAGATGCATCTTAAATATCATGAAGCATGATTTAGCCACACCCCTGATGGCACTTAAAGTCTCAGCCTCCACATGGGTTTTGTACCAAACAAATGGAGAATGGCTACAGTCATTCCCCTGCATAAGGGAGGACCTTCCACAGACCAAGGCAATGACAGACCCATAGGTCAGATAAGCTTCATACATAAGGCCATAGAAAGACTTATCATGGAACTAATCAGTCACGATATAGGGACTCTACAAACACTAGACCTTTCTCAGTTTGGATATGTCAAGGGTAGGTCTTGCTTACTGAACCTGATGGATTTTTTTTGAAAGTTCACCAAAGCAATGGATGAATACAAACTGGTACACAACTCATACCTTAAACTGGCCAAAGCTTTTGACACAGTTCCTAAATAAACTAGGAATAAACCCCTCTGTTATCCATTGGAATGCCAACTGGCTCATAGATAGGAAGCAGATAATCAAAATAGGGGAAGTTACCTCCACAAAGAGACCAGTCATCAGTGGAGTCACCAGGGTTCTGTGCTGGGACCTCACCTGTTTGATATCTACTTTACTGATACCAAAGGATTCTGGCTAACTAAGTTTGCAGATTACTGCATGCTAGGATCAATCATTGAATCCTCAGATGACTTAACCATCCTTCAGAAAGATTTTTCCCAAATAGATAACTGGTGATAAAATCATGGACTGAAACTAAATGTCAAAAACATGCATCAATGTATCCTTTGGGAAGTCATCCACCCCAGGGAACTACCACATCGATAATATGCCCCTAAATGTTGACCCAGTTGTTTGGGATTTGGGAACTTATGTGGACAGTGAGCAAACTTTTCAACAATATGTGTCCATTGTTATAAGAAAGTTCTTCAATATTGTACAGCTTATAAACAAAGAAATTGCGTCTAAATGTATGGATGCCATTGTCCCCCTTTACTCAGCCCTCATTATGCCAATCATTAAATATAATATCCCCTTTGGCATATATCTGATTAGACACATACAACAATTGGAATGCTGCCAGAAATACATATTTAAAAGGATGAGGCCTAAACAACATGTCACACATGGACTGACTCAAAGCCCTGACACTGTACTCAGTATCCTACAGACTGCTAAGAGGAGACCTATGTCTGGCATACAAAGCCTTCTACAACCGATTACTGATGGATTTACTACACATCAGCAAGTAAAATGACATCAGAAATCTAAACATCATCTCCAGCATCTTGCAGTGAATACGACTGCTATAGAACAGACTACCCTTCAACTTAAAACAAATTTTATCCCTGTATGTATTCAAGCAAGTTATACTATAGATTGCTTGACTGATTCCTGTCAGTGGATCAACATGATTTGGAGAGGGAAGTCCACTTTCATGAGATTATTAGTCAAAATGACTTAGATTATGTGGGTCCATTAAAAACTACATATTTTAATGGTAACTTAGAAACAAGGATGATTTTATTGTATGTTCTAAAATTTCTAATGAAAACTTGACAACACTAGACAAATCTACTTTCTGATGATTTTCTGTGTGCACTGTTGTAACATAAAATTACACAGATACAATTAATGCTCCTAGAATTTTTAGGGTAATATGATCTGACGCAAAACAATAAAAAATGAGTGGTAACTTAGAGTCTTTAAGGATAATTTGAATATGTGATGTTTCTATGTAAAATGAATGGTGTTAGTGAGTAACATTAATAAACACATTAGTGAGTGAATACCAATGGAGGAAACAAGTAGAAAAAGTAACAATATTTAAGGAGATTTTAGGTGGGTTGGCAGATAGTAAATCTGTTATAGATATTCAGACTGATATTAAATACGAGGGACAGCAAATTTATGAAAGATGTAAGAAAAAATACGAAAAAGGGGCATAGTAGATAAGATTTCAAGTTGCAAAGTTCTGAAGAGGACATTACTTCTGTGTTTGTTGAAATGGGAGGAACAAGATATGTGAAGATTAATAGATAATGGGAAAGTTTGGAAGGTAATAGTAAATTACTACAATTTTACAATCTTATCTGAATAAAGTTTGATATTGTATAACAGGAGTCAATAATGTTGACAACATTGTTATCAAAACAACTTACTTAGGTAGACAAAGCTTTCACAGATAAAAAACATTGCTGAAACTGAATTACAGCTTATTTCACAAGAGGCTAGCATACATAGTATGCAAGGATCTGATGGTACAGATTACACCTAGTATACGGCTTGAAAAAGAAGCCATTAAAGATATTAAGCAAAGTATTTACTGAATGGTTTTGTCTTTAAGGGAAGGTATCTTCAATAATATATAACTGAGCTTGAGCAATAACATTTTTATGGAAAAAAGGGAAACTAGATGCTGATGGCATTGACAATCTATGATTACAAATTGGAGGCCAGGATTTTACAGCTAAGGTTAAAAACAGATGTTCAAAGTTGGGTTGTTTCCCAAGTAAAACCATACAGAATGTTGTATATACTATAGAATAACTTATACGCTGATATCAGTCCCAACAGCATACCTCTCAGTTGTACAGATTCTTGCAGAATGTCCAGATTTTTGCTTCATATTTTTTGGTTTGTTTCCATAAAATTATGGTTTTCTGCAAATTAGTTGCAAATCATTAAATAATGAAGTTTGAAAATAATGACAGAGATTTGTTTCAGACTTCATACCCTTCAGAAATGTCATGCTAATGGGGGGCATGGCCAAGGATGAACACAGGATAGCAGCAGATTTCTTCAGCTCCACCAATTTCATTACACTGACAGGAATTAATTACTTAAAAAATTAATTTTTTAAGTAATTTTCTTTCTAAATATGTTTGTTTTATATAGTTCTTGAACTATATCTAAAAAAGAAAGGAAATTTTAACAATATTCCTGTCAGAAATCACTTTGGAAATTTTCCTGTCAGTTTATCAGTCTGAAATGAGTTCCAGTAAGACAAATTCTCAAGACTCCAGCATCAAGAAAGAACTTCAGTCTCTGATAACTATAGTCCAGCAACTTACTGCTAAGATGGATAAAATGGATACTAAAATGGATACCTTCATAGAAAAAACTACAAAACAGATAGACTTGTTACATATAGACCTGCAACAACAGAAGATCCAGATGACAGGCATAGAAGAAGCTGTGAATGACATGGAAAATAGAATCCAAGAAGAGGAAATCAACATTGAGTTTCTGCTGAAACAAAATACACATTTACAAACAAAGCTGGATGACCTGGAAAATAGATCTAGGCACAATAACATTAGGATTTTTGGACTGCCAGAAAATATTGAAGGTAACAATATTACTTCTTTTTAACAACATGGCTCCCTAAAACTTTAGACTTACCAGAAGCATTCTCTTCTGGTATCGAAAGAGCACATAGATCTATAGCTAATACTAACTCTAACAAAAACTATCCTAGATCAGTTATAGTTAGATTTCTATCATCTTTTGATAAAGAGATGGTTCTTAAATCTGCTTGGGCTAAAGCTCCTGTTAAGATTAATGAGACAACTGTGCGTTTTGACAATGACTATTCTTCCTTGGTAATAGCTAAAAGAAAAGTTTTTCTGCCACTAATAAGGGAGCTTAAAAAAGCACAGTTTAAAACATACCTTCTGTTTCCGGCCAAGCTAAAAATCTTACTTCCTGATGGTCCTAAAATTTTTGATGACTTAGACTCTGCTTTACTGTTTATCAAAAAAATAAGATTTTGGATAAAATAGAGGAAATGGAATGGGCTAGTCCTTCATTAAAGAGACTGGCAACTGAAACTTCGTGGAAGACTTCAGAGAAGAAGAAGAGACTAAAAAATGATTTGTTCTATGTTTTTTTTTCTTTTTTTTCTCTCATCATTTTACTTCATTATTAATCTTTTTAAATATAGTTCCTACATTTCCAGAAAGCCAAAAATATTCTGAAAAAGATTTAATCAAAGTTATTCTTTGTGTGCAAAGAAATGTTTTGTTTCATAACCAGTCAAAATATCTGAGGAACTAATAACAAGCTATTATTCAATTTGTTTCTCTTTCTGAAAAAGAGAAGTAAGGTCAGTAATTTGATACATTTTTTTCTCTTTTTTCTCCTTTTCTTCTTTCTTTGTTTAAACAATGACATTCTATTTAGATTATGTAGTGGGTAAAGGGTGGGGAGGGCAGAGAGGCAGTAATGAAAATATGTTAAATGGAATAATAACATATTTATTCCTTGTAAAAAGTTTATATGTTCTTCAAATGCTATTCCTAACTATACTTTCTTGATTATACTGCTTATGCTTGTTTGTAAATAATCTGTCATGCTTTAACTAATAATAATTAGAACTAAATAATAGTAAATAATATGTTTTATTTTTAACTCTATTAATATAAACAGTAAGTAATATTCCATTGTATATACTTCTTATAGCTTTCTCTTACATTTTTTTATTTCTGCTTTACACTCTTTTATTTTCTACTCTCTTTTCTTTTCTTTATTCTTTCTTTTTATTTTTATTTTTTTCATATTAATATATAGAAATGCTTTTGATCATATAGACACAGTAAATAATAAGATTTGCATAAAATTGAGTTGGGACAAAAATATTGAGTTTATTACTTATTAATAACTTTGGGCTTAATTTCACTCACATAGAGGCTGTAATAACCTGTAAAATACATGTGAAGGTTTTGTCATGTTTAGATGCATTTACACTGCTAAATGAATGTTTGTCACTAGTTTGTAACAAGTTTCCGCCAAAATGTTAAGGAGACAATCTGGGATGTGGGCTACCTCATGAACAGTGTCCTCGAGTTGTTTCAAAAGCTTCAACTCTCAGAATTCTCACAGAGAAGCTGAAAGCAGTCAATGTGACCTTTGACCCAGATATCACACTGACACACTGCAGATTCAGGAAGAACACTCTACCAGGAAGTAGAACTGATGCAAATGCGACTATGTGAAGGAAAATGAACTCTTTAACATCTAAATGTGAGTTATTTTATATAATTACTTAAATATCTATGTTATAATTCATAAAGTATGTCAGTTATAATGATTTTAAATGATGCAGTCTCTTGTAGTAAGTAAATGTCTTATTTTAGAAGGCATAGAAAATGAAACATTTATTCAAGTGTTTTTGAAAATCTACTTGACTGCAGCATACTAATCTGTGTTAGAAACTTATGTTCCAAACATATACATTACTATAACTCATTTAATTAATCTGATTGACAAGCATAAATAACTTTATAACTCTATTCTGGAAGAAATTGTCATGTGATATATTTTAAAGCAGTAGTATAGACATACAAAATACAGATGGCTTTTTTTGCAATAATGCAAGTGTTTCTGAGAATTTGCATAACTATGCAGTATGATTTATAACAATTTCTATAAATATAATATTTTATTCTATTGACAATAATGAGTATGAGTAAAATGCTCATAAACAAGCAATTCGAGGTTTTTTGGAAGCTGTTGACTGCATTTACATGACAGAAAATAGATGCATCTTAATATATGTAGTGTCTGAACCATATTAGCCAAAGTTTTTCATTTAAATGAATGTTAGAACTTATTTTTACATACTTTGAATAAATTAATATGTAAATATGCCTTCTTTTTTTTTTTCTCTCTCTTTCTTTCACTCTCTCGCCCTCTTTCCGTCTTTTATTTCTCTCTCCTCTTGGTTCCTAATATCAAGATTATTTGAATGCTATTTGAATACAAGTGTATTATATTACATAGATGTATATAGTAGTATGAATAGTTTTAAAAAAAAAAAAGTTTATTTTAGTTTATATGATGCTGTTTTATCAAATGTGTAGTCTTGTCTTGCTAGATAATTGAATTGAAAGCTGTTAATTTAAGTTAAATATAACCAGTATTAAATTGATAAGGTGGTAGCTGAGGTACTGCTGCTTAGGGTAGGGGGTTAACTTGAGTGGTAAATACTACTCTAAGTTGGAGTTTTAACTCAGGCTGGATGCAAGGTTTAATCCTTACATTATTTTCACTTGTTCATTGTTATATGTATATAGTTTTGACATCCACAATATATTTTGTACACTCATCGTCACTACAAACAAAATTGAATCCTATACAAAATCCCATAAGAGACTCAATAAATACAGCTATATTTAAAGGTACACCTAAAGGAGGAGATGTAACATTACTTATGTTGTTATTTGTTATTTTGATCATAAGATTCTTAAGTTTGAAAATGCCAAATGACATCTTTAAAAGGAATTTCTTTAAACATTAATGGATTGAATAATCCATGTAAAAGGGCAAGCCTAATAAGATACATTAATTTACATAGGGCCAACTTAGTCTTCCTGCAAGAAACCCATCTCTTGAAAAAAGATATTGATAAACTAGCCACAAACAAATATACAGTATTGGTTAGTTCAGAGCACACTCAGAAAAAAAGAGGAGTGGCTATTTTATGGAATAAAAGTATGCCCATTCCTAAAACCATTAAGTCTTGTCAGGATGACAAAGGAATGTTTTGTATGGTTACAATACAAATTAATGGGAAGACTTACACTTTAATTAATGTATATTGGATACCTGGAATTGGTATTAATACAGTGAAACATCATCTTGATAAGATCATATCATTCTCTATAGGAGATATTATTTTAGCTGGTGACTTTAATTGTATACTACATGAAAGTGATACTACCACTATAGGAAAAAAGAAGAATTACATCTAATGCAAAACATTTAAATGATTTTGCTAATTCTTATCATTTGAATGATATTAATAATCAGATAGATTCAAAATCATTACCATACACCTTTTTTCTAACAGATACAAAACATATTCAAAAATAGATAGGGTCTTTATTTCTAACCAGATGGTAACAGATTTAATTAATTCCAAAATCATTTCATGTCCTATATCTGATCATAATTCAATTGTTTTGAATTCATGATAAAAATACTCATAATGTTCAGATCAAAGGATACCAGCATACTTAACTCAACTAAAAGACTATAAAGAATATATATACTTTCAGAAGTAAAATATTTTTAGACATAAATAATACTCCTGAAGTCTCCATTGTCTATGTTTGGGATGCCTTAAAATCATATCTATATGGACAAAGTATCAGATGGTATATTAATAAAAGGAAATCTTGGGATAAGGAATTGTTAGATATTCAAAGTAAATTAGACTCTTATAAACATAATAATAAAGAAAATATTATGGACAAGAAAGTTATTGAAGAAATAAACAAACTAAATGAGAAATACAAAGAAATTTTAACTCATAAAGTTAAAATAACTTTAGAGAATACAAGTTTTTGTCTTATTCAATAAGCCCCAAATACTTACATAGACTTAAAAATAAAACAAAAAGTTGAATAAACAAAACCATATCAAAGAAATCTTTTCTCTAAGGAAAAAGAAGAATGTTTCTAGTATACCAGAAATACTAGATGAATTTAGAAATCACTTTCACAAAATTAACCATAATAACATTAACATGGAACCTAAAAATAAAATAAAGGAGTTTATAACCACAAACATGAATAAAAAGCTTAATAAACAACAGATTAAACTATTGGACAAAAGTATTTCATATACAGAGGTTATTACACAAATAAATAAGCTTAAATCAAACAAAGCACCGGGTAATGATGGTATTATACCAGAGATATATAAAATCCTTTCTAAAAGTACATATTCATTAATACATAAGGTTTTTATTTTGGCCCAAACTGAGTTAATAACCCCCCCATCTTGGCAATATACATTTGCCAATTTTAAAACCTAATAAAGATCCAACTAGATGTACTTCATATCGGCCCATCTCATTACTTAATGTTGATTATATAATGTTTATGAGTATTTTTGCTGATAGATTGAAGACAATCATCCCCGGCATTATAGATATAGATCAGACAGGCTTCATTGTAAATAGAAATACTTTTGATAATATAAGAAGAACTTTAACATTAATTGATTTTGCAAATAGGAAAAAGAAAGATTTAACACTTATTAGTCTTGATATAAGTTCAGCATTTAATTCAGTAAGTTGGGACTATCTGTTTACCTTACTGAAGTGCACAAACTTCTCAGATGCATTTGTAAATCTAATTGAGCATTTATACAAAGGAACATTTGCTTATATTAAGGTAAGAACATATGTTTCACAAAAATACCCATTTTAAAGGTACAAAACAAGGATGTCCACTTTCTCCACTATTATTCACTTTAGTAATGGAGCCTTGGGCTAATTTGATCAGAAACAGTACTGACATAGAGGGTTTTGAAATAGATGAAAATACAACATCCAAAATTCAACTTTTGCAGATGATGTTCTAATTACATCAGCAGGATCTAATTTAGCCACACCCCTGATGGCACTTAAAGTCTCAGCCTCCACATGGGTTTTGTACCAAGCAAATGGAGAATGGCTACAGTCATTCCCCTGCATAAGGGAGGACCTTCCACAGACCAAGGCAATGACAGACCCATAGGTCAGATAAGCTTCATACGTAAGGCCATAGAAAGACTTATCATGGAACTAATCAGTCACGATATAGGGACTCTACAAACACTAGACCTGTCTCAGTTTGGATATGTCAAGGGTAGGTCTTGCTTACTGAACCTGATGGATTTTTTTGAAAGTTCACCAAAGCAATGGATGAATACAAACTGGTACACAACTCATACCTTAAACTGGCCAAAGCTTTTGACACAGTTCCTAAATAAACTAGGAATAAATTCCTCTGTTACCCATTGGAATGCCAACTGGCTCATAGACAGGAAGCAGATAATCAAAATAGGGGAAGTTACCTCCACAAAGAGACCAGTCATCAGTGGAGTCACCAGGGTTCTGTGCTGGGACCTCACCTGTTTGATATCTACTTTACTGATACCAAAGGATTCTGGCTAACTAAGTTTGCAGATTACTGCATGCTAGGATCAATCATTGAATCCTCAGATGACTTAACCATCCTTCAGAAAGATTTTTCCCAAATAAATAACTGGTGATAAAATCATGGACTGAAACTAAATGTCAAAAACATGCATCAATGTATCCTTTGGGAAGTCATCCACCCCAGGGAACTACCACATCGATAATATGCCCCTAAATGTTGACCCAGTTGTTTGGGATTTGGGAACTTATGTGGACAGTGAGCAAACTTTTCAACAATATGTGTCCATTGTTATAAGAAAGTTCTTCAATATTGTACAGCTTATAAACAAAGAAATTGCGTCTAAATGTAGGGATGTCATTGTCCCCCTTTACTCAGCCCTCATTATGCCAATCATTAAATATAATATCCCCTTTGGCATATATCTGATTAGACACATGCAACAATTGGAATGCCGCCAGAAATACATATTTAAAAGGATGAGGCCTAAACAACATGTCACACATGGACTGACTCAAAGCCCTGACACTGTACTCAGTATCCTACAGACTGCTAAGAGGAGACCTATGTCTGGCATACAAAGCCTTCTACAACCGATTACTGATGGATTTACTACACATCAGCAAGTAAAATGACATCAGAAATCTAAACATCATCTCCAGCATCTTGCAGTGAATACGACTGCTATAGAACAGACTACCCTTCAACTTAAAACAAATTTTATCCCTGTATGTATTCAAGCAAGTTATACTATAGATTGCTTGACTGATTCCTGTCAGTGGATCAACATGATTTGGAGAGGGAAGTCCACTTTCATGAGATTATTAGTCAAAATGACTTAGATTATGTGGGTCCATTAAAAACTACATATTTTAATGGTAACTTAGAAACAAGGATGATTTTATTTTATGTTCTAAAATTTCTAATGAAAACTTGACAACACTAGACAAATCTACTTTCTGATGATTTTCTGTGCGCACTGTTGTAACATAAAATTACACAGATACAACTAATGCTCCTAGAATTTTTAGGCTAATATGATCTGATGCAAAACAAGAAAAAATGAGTGGTAACTTAGAGTCTTTAAGGATAATTTGAATATGTGATGTTTCTATGTAAAATGAATGGTGTTAGTGAGTAACATTAATAAACACATTAGTGAGTGAATACCAATGGAGGAAACAAGTAGAAAAGGTAACACTATTTAAGGAGATTTTAGGTGGGTTGGCAGATAGTAAATCTGTTATAGATATTCAGACTGATATTAAATACGAGGGACAGCAAATTTATGAAAGATGTAAGAAAAAATACGAAAAAGGGGCATAGTAGATAGGATTTCAAGTTGCACAGTTCTGAAGAGGACATTACTTCTGTGTTTGTTGAAATGGGAGGAACAAGATATGTGAAGATTAATAGATAATGGGAAAGTTTGGAAGGTAATAGTAAATTACTACAATTTTACAATCTTATCTGAATAAAGTTTGATATTGTATAACAGGAGTCAATAATGTTGACAACATTGTTATCAAAACAACTTACTTAGGTAGACAAAGCTTTCACAGATAAAAAACATTGCTGAAACTGAATTACAGCTTATTTCACAAGAGGCTAGCATACATAGTATGCAAGGATCTGATGGTACAGATTACACCTAGTATACGGCTTGAAAAAGAAGCCATTAAAGATATTAAGCAAAGTATTTACTGAATGTTTTTGTCTTTAAGGGAAGGTATCTTCAATAATATATAACTGAGCTTGAGCAATAACATTTTTATGGAAAAAAGGGAAACTAGATGCTGATGGCATTGACAATCTATGATTACAAATTGGAGGCCAGGATTCTACAGCTAAGGTTAAAAACAGATGTTCAAAGTTGGGTTGTTTCCCAAGCAAAACCATACAGAATGTTGTATATACTATAGAATAACTTATACGCTGATATCAATCCCAGCAGCATACCTCTCAGTTGTACAGATTCTTGCAGAATGTCCAGATTTTTGCTTCATATTTTTTGGTTTGTTTCCATAAAATTATGGTTTTCTGCAAATTAGTTGCAAATCATTAAATAATGAAGTTTGAAAATAATGACAGAGAATTGTTTCAGACTTCATACCCTTCGGAAATGTCATGCTAATGGAAAACTTGTTATTCTTTCAACTTTCTAAGTTTGTAAGAGAATTATTTAAAAACTGTCCCTATTTTTGGGCATTTGTCCCACTTTTATTTATGGCTTTGTCTAAATTTTTTGCTCTAAGAAGTTGAGGTATGCGTAGAGGTTATGGATATTGCTAAAGCATATGATGAATTTTTTTCATGACAGTTTATTTTATATGTTTGAACTTTGTGGAGTTGGGTCAAGGTTTATACTAATTCTACAAACTGACTTCATGTTAATAGTCATTGTGAGCGATCTATTCTGATGAATAGAGGGGGTTAAGCAGCCCTGACCCCTTAGTGCTCTGATGTTTTACTTGCTCTTGAACTTAAGTTATGATTAGGAAATCTTCCTGTTGTATAGCTGATACAAAACTAGTCCCTGCGTGTTTGGTCGTATGCAAAGGGTGTGGTTTTCTTTGGTAGGAAGAAACAAGACATTGCTGTTATTATTGAGTTACTTAAAATTTTACATGGATATGGTTTATGACCAAACCTTCAACAGATAAATGGATTTAGAAAATATAGATGAAAATAGCTCAAAAAGGATGTTGTTGTAAGTGTTTTCTTATGTAAATATAATTTTTCTGAGTTTGGAATTTGTTTTGGGGTAGAGGAAGTCATTTGCAGAAAATAGACTGCGGTACTACAAAAATGGAAACAATGTGGTAAAAATAATTAAATCTTGGGCCTTAGTTAAGATAACCTGCTCTAATGAAGTGCATACTCCTCACCTGTATGATGTACATCAACAAATATTTCACATTCATACTAACCACTCATCATATTATCTATCTGTACCTTTCAACACTTTTCCTCTCCCCATTTTTAGGGGGACTTGTATCCTTTGTTTGATTTTATTTCCCAGTATAATAGACTATACTTCTAATACTTTTGTATATACTGTCATATTTGTCATTTCTTATTTTTACATCACTGGTGTCTTGTCATGCTTTATTGTATTGTATGTATTCCACTTTCACATTGCATGTATATATACTTTAAATACAAATTGTATGTATATATACTTTAATTACAAATTGTATGTATATATACTTTTTTAATTACATCTATAGTATTGTTCTGTTTGATGTTATCTAACTCTGTGGAACTTTCTTCCCCAGTCTCCACTGAACATGAATATCTATTACCAGTCGGACTTTCTCAGTAAATAAATATCAGTAAAAAAAAAAATAATACCCCAGTGGCTGGGGTTTAGGGAATCTTGATGTAAGTTTAATGAACCTCTTTATGTAGGGAGATACGGGGAAATATGCGAAAGCTGAATGAATGCCATGAAAAAGCAAGATGTTGGATTAGAAATGGTTCATTCCATACCTTTTCAGTATTATATTTGAATTTTCTATGGAAAACAGTTAACAGTAAAGTATCATCCTTTCCAAACAGTTTGCAGGAAATTATGCATCAAGGTTTTATGGCCCTGGAATTCTGACTCAAAAAAAGTTATGCCAAGAGATGAGACCTGATCTGTCATGGATTTTCATGTTTTCTTCATTTAGTTGTTTTTCATAAATCTTGATGTCATAAGCTTTTCAATAGTGTAATTATTTGCCTTTTTTTCTCCTGTGGACTTCTCTTACTTTTGTAATATAACACTTTCTATGTGTTAGCTTTACCAAGTTGTTCTATGTCAGAGAGGGATGACTCCCTATTATGTAGATCTGAGTATGATTAGTGGCTTGGGATCTGGAGGGAGTGAGGTAGTGGAGAGTGGGAGCAGGTGGTCAACGTCAGCTTACCCATCCTGGAGTGAGAAAGAGAGCGAGCGAGATATATACTGCAAAAATGACAGTTACTGGAGTGACTTGAGTACAGCATGCAGTGTATGGCTAGGCGTGTGCACTTTGCGATGTTAATCTTCACAAGGCATGTGTGGAAATATAAACACCAATAGGGGATAGCACTGTAGGTCTTCTTAGGTATGAGCATACATTTTATCTGCCAGGGTAGGGGTTATGCTTAACAAGTACATTTCTTAATAGCTGCCTATATGATGACTCTTGCCTCAGAGGGAAACGAGTGAACTAACTGATACCATGAGAGTTAATGGTTTACAGACAGCAGGAGACAAAAAAGATTTAAAAAAAGTTTTAGCACCATCATTTCTTGTACTGTTTCTTCTACTCCTTTTGGAATCATTAACTGTATTTGTAATAGTAAATTAGTCCATGGAAGGGATGCTGTTACTTTTGCCAAACTATGCGAGTTCTGAATCTAGAAATCCAGTCATATTTTGTAATCCCTTAGTCTGGTGGTGCTTTTCTGTTTTAAACTATTTTCCCTTAGTTTAGCTTTTTTATTTCATCTAGCATCTTCTGAATAAAATTAAAATTTGTAATACCTTTCCCCATGTCTCTGGTATTTCTTTGGGATAACTTCTTCAGTGGGAATTGCTGGCATATTCTTCTTTGCTGCTCTGTTTTCGGAGATGTTTATAGGTTCATAGGTAGGTACTAGACTATCGGCCAAAGGGCTTATGTAAGCCTAGCCAACAAGGTTCCCTGGCTTATGCCACCCAAGAAAGTTATTTTCCTGTGCCACTCTCGAGCAGAGGCACAAAAGTAATCCACGGGGTGTATTTCCTA
This sequence comes from Protopterus annectens, assembly GCF_019279795.1. Taxonomy (NCBI): domain Eukaryota; kingdom Metazoa; phylum Chordata; order Ceratodontiformes; family Protopteridae; genus Protopterus; species Protopterus annectens. The sequence goes on along the minus strand of NC_056743.1, from coordinate 717,333,572 downwards.
TTTCCCATCCACTCATCAAGATTTTTCTTGGAGTGCTAATGAAGAACTTTGCTTGACATAGATGGGTAGCCTGTTCCAGAGTATGGGAAGTCTCTGGGACAGGAATCTATCCCTCCAGCGTGTCCTGTTTATTGTGGTTACAAGGTTTAGGTCCCTAGAGCATGTAGCTCGGAGGGATTGGGATTTCTTTAGGTGCAGCATTCCAACAGCTCTGGGTTTGACATAGCTTTATATGTTAGACAGAGATCACTTCGGAGTAGGTGATATGCTATGGAGTAAAGCTGGTGTTTTTTGAGGCGGTCAGTGTAGGGCATTTATTTGAGGCCAGTAATCCTCTTTGTGAGGTCCTTCTGTGGCCTTTCCAGCTGCTGCAGATGTCTTGTGAGATACATTCTAAAAGGGGCGTTGTACTCTATAATTGGTCTAATGAGTGTTGAGTAGAGGGGTACAATGACCTCTTTTTTCCTGGATGAGAACCCTTTTATAAAGAGGTGTGCCATGTCGAAGGACTTCCTGACTACTGTGGCGATGTGACTATCAAAGGAGAGACTACTGTCCACCTGGGTCCCAAGGTCTCTTATCACGCATTTGGTGTTAAGTAGATTGTTGCCTATGTGGTAGTTCATGGCTACAGAGTTTTTACCAAAGGGGATGACACTGCACTTTTTGGCATTGAGCTTGAGGCCATGGCTCTGACACCAGGCATCTGTCTCAACGAGGCCCTTCTGTAGGATGTCCACATCATTTGGGGACTTGACTATGGCTCCTAGTTTGCAGTCATCTGCAAACTTTGTTAGCCAGAGGCCTTCTGTGTTAGCCTGTACATCAGAGAAGTAGATACCAAACAGGAGAGGTCCCAGGACAGAACCCTGTGGTACTCCACTTGTCACTGCTTTGAGGTCAGATTTGGAGTCTGCAACTTTTACAGTGTGGGTTCTGTCAGTGAGCCAGTTGGCAACCCATCTTGTGATGTAGGGATTTATACGTAGTTTAGTGAGTTTAGCTATAATTCCAGAATGGGGGATGGTGTTGAAAGCCTTGGCGAGGTCAAGATAGGCTGTGTGAACCACCTTACCATCATCTACGGCTTTGGTGACTGCCTCAAAGAAGTCGATCAGGTTCAGGAGGCATGATCTGCCTTTCACAAACCCGAACTGGGTGGGATCCAGAGTTTGGAGGTTACCAATGTCTTTGTTTATGAGTTCCATGATGATACATTCCATGGCCTTGCAGAACAGGCTTGTCAGGCTAATAGGTCGATAGTTCCCAGGATCAGTGGTGGCTCCCCCTTTGTGGAGTGGGATAACTATTGCTGTGCGCCATTCAGTGGGCACAAAGCCTGATGCAAGGCTATTATTGAGCATGGTGCTTAAGTGGGGAGCCAGTTCATTCTGAAGTTCATGTAAAACGCAGCCTGGGATGTTGTCCGGTCCCATGGATGCTGTGTTTTTGGCTTTAGAGAGTGCAGCATTTACCTGCATAGTTGTGATTACAGGAACTCTGCATTCTTCCTGTATAGATATGGGCCCTTTTGGGAGTGAGAGGGGGGTAAAGTTAGCACTGAACCTGTCTGCCAGGATGTTGGCAATATCAGTTGGTTCGGTAATTTTCTTGCCTTTGTACTGTAACTCAGAGCAGATCTGGATGTTGCCATCGAGATTCTTGACATAGCTATAGAATGCTTTGTAGTTGTCCTTGGAATTAGTGGTGATTTTGTTTTCATAGCTAGCTTTGGAGGATCTTATAAGGGATCTCAGCTTCTTACTGAGGCTGACCAGGGAGCTCCTCCACTCATGGGATTTTACTCTCTTTTGCAACAGTTTCTTCCTTCTGTTGTACAGTTTATTTATGGCAGGGGATAGGAGGATAGCATCTTGTTTCTGTTTGGGATAGCACAATCCATGCACTCGTGTAAGTGCTTATTGAGTGCATTTGTGTAGGATTCAGCAGTTGTAACTGTATTGTCCATCTGCATGGGTGTCATGAAGTTCACCACTTCTGTCTTACGAAGCATGAAGTTGGCTTTGGAGAAAATTTTTACTGTGGTTTCCTTAACGGGGGGTGGGAGCGGGATGTAGATATCAAGGGTGATTAGCTTATGGTCCGATCGGACCAACGAGGAGTTGACTTCAGGTGTGGATCACCAGTCACTCATGTTGGTAATGACTAGGCCTAGGATATTGTTGACCCTGGTGAGAGTGTGGATAAGTTGTTCCAAGGCACTGGAGTTTATGAATTCCAGAAAGCGTTGAGCTAAGGAGTTGGTACATGAGTAGTTTTCCCAGTTAATGTTGTGGTAGTTGAATTCATCCATTATTAGGGTGTTTGGTTGAACCCTAATATTTTCCAGTACATCAAGAAAAGAGGAGTGCGAATCCTGAGGCATGGTGGGAGATCTGTAGCAAGCTACAGTTTGGATTGCAGTTTTGCCCAGAGTTAGTTGCACTTGGATAACCTCGGATGCATTATGCTGAGCAACTAGCCTGGAGGTGTGGATATCCTTAATGAATATGGACGCACCTCTGCCTTTGGTGTTTCGGTCCAGGTTACATGGCCAAAAGGTTTGGTATGAGTTATAGCCTGGTAGTGCAGGGGTGCTCTCTGGAGCCTTGAACCAGGTCTCAGTCACTGCACAGATATCGATGTTCTCCATTTTAAGGAGTGCCTTGAGTGAGTGCATTTTGAGATTTAGACTTCTAGCATTGAGTAGCACTACCCTCAGTTTTTGCTTGCCTGTTCCTGTTATGGTGTTGAATTTGTCAGTTGAACCTTGCCTAAAAAAGGCACTATAGTGGCAGCAAGAGCCTTAGCCAGTATCCGGAATCCCAGGGGAAACAGGTGCAGGTCATTTGTGGCAAAGCATCGTGGTCTGTCGACCATGTCATCCCAAGCAGCCAGATACTGGATGCCCTTAGAATGACACCAGAACCATAGCCAATTGTTGAACTCAATCATTTTGTCCTTGTACTGCAGTATCATTCTGGGTGATGGCAGAATGCTACTCATGGCTAGGGTCATACCTGCCTGGGCTACAAGATTGGAGATCTCTTCCATGTCTTTTTTCATGTAGTCCAGAGAGGTACGTCTCAGGTCTTTCACACCAACATGGACAATGACAGAGTCATATTTGTACTTGTTGTGGAGTGACCAGAGTGCATGGGTTATGTGGCGGATCCTGGCACCCGACAGGCAGCTGACAGTAACCTTCTCCTTGTTTAGCCTGGTGAGTGGGACATCAGTGTGCCTGACTATAGAGTCACCTATAACTAGTGTGTTGGGTACATTGTTTTGCCTTATTGTCTGTGGTTGAGTGGCACACTGAATCTGTGGGCTATGTGCCATTTGGGTTGTGTTGGGGGATGGAAATTGCTTGCGTTTATGCTTTGGAGGTCTCTGTTGCTTAGACAGATTATTATTGAGAGCCTCTGCAAATGTTTTTGTGTTGCTATGTGTGGATTTTGGTGGTGTAGATTTAGTGAGACTATGTGATGAGTGTGGTGTAGTGCAAATGTTTACCTTCTCCTCATGACTGTCAAGTTTAGTCTCCGTTGGAGGGAGCTTTGCCTCCAGTTTGGCTAGATAAGTGCATCTCTCACAGGTTGTAGTGCTGGGTGGTAGGAGGAGAGGGTTGTCTGTGTACATGAGGCAATTTCTACATTGCTTCAAGATGCCCAGATTCATCAGATAGACAGGAGAGAACACTGGGAGCTGACCCTTGGACATGCCTGAATAAAAAAACTATTTTCCTCTAGATAAGTGAGGAAAGTGAGTACAAGAGATGTCAGACTTGACTATATAACAAAATGATTCTTCTTGAGTAAATGGCAATGCTGTCAATGGCAATGTCTCCTCAGACTGTATGGGAATATCCATTACATTTTTGGGTTCACCATCTGTAGATGAATTGACCGCAAATTCTACATCTTCCATATTGCTTATGGCTGAGTCACTTTTTTGGGCAAAGCTTGGGGTGCTGGTGTTAATTTATCCTCTTTGTATAACAGATGGAAAAAAAAGTATAACTGTTGGTAAGTATTGGTTTACTTTTAGGGTCCAACATCTTTTGGTGCTGTTTCTCATGTTTTGCAGTTTTATGCATTTGACAAATATTTTATTTCATGATTACTTAAAATATATTTAAGTACTGCAGTATTACCTTTGGCATGATGCTGTGTGATAAGAATACAACAGGCATATTTTCTTTGAAATTATTTTAACTGTATATAAGATACAGCTTGTTTAAATAAAGAAACAATAGATTCAATTTTCTACATATAAAATAAAGTACAGCATCTCTGAAAAAAATTCAAAAAACTTATTTTATATGTTGTATCACATATTTATTCGCATTTGTCTCACTCCCAGTTGGGGGCTACTGATTAAAATAATTATATGTATGAAGTATAGGCTATTTAACATACAGTCAGTACTTCCATTGAAGATGTATAGTAATTTATTCTGCCTGACTTTATGAATGGGGAGGGGTTAGAGGCTGCAGTGAATTTAATCAAACATCTGTAATAAGGAACATATGAAAAATATATAAGGTGTAGGTGAAGGATGCTGAAGTTTCAAATTTAGCAGTAGTTCACCCGTTTACTTTTCAGTGTGCTTGAGTAGAGCTAGTAAATTCAAGGAGAGAGTTTGGCTGTTTTGCTTTGTTACTGTTCTTTCATTAAATGGCTCATGGGAGCATGAAACATAATATGTTCAAGGCAATTGCTAATGCATTTTATCATGGAATATCACATTTACCCCCTTCTTGAAATAAGAATTTTTTTTAACTTATTAATCTTAAGGGCATCCCTTTTTATGAGGTTTTTAATCATTGCTGTCCAAGACAAATGCTTTACATGTACATTTTCTCAGAGACAACAATATACTCAGACTGGTACAGTAATGTTAACAGAAAAATTGTTTCTAAACTTGAACATTTTTGAGCCTATATGGAAATGAGGCAATTAAACAGTAGAACATTTTTAAACCCAGGAATTTATGAGGATGTAAAGGAATAACTACCAAGATGTATGATTCAGCATCAGTGTTATTCAGTCTATGGAGAAATTATGTTAGAAATAAATTGTGTAATCTTAAGGCTCAGTCTTTGAGATGTGCCAATTTCTTTGTAAGTCTGTTAGCGCATCTGGACACAGTCTGCTTGTCAGTATCAGATGGGTCAAGGAGACAGTCAAGTTCAAAAAGTAGGCATTGTCCAATGACCTATGCCAAATCCAAGTGGTTGCCTTCAGGGTGCAAGTATTACAAAACAGAATAATGTCTTTTCAGTGTAAGTTTGTCATTTGCAGTGTTGGGCATGGAACTCTTGAAATGTATAACTGTAAAATGCAAATGGAAAAATGGGACTGGCTTTCTGGCACATTTGTTTCAAAAAATAGTTACCGCTTTGTGGTTATGTATACTGACTCATTTCTTGCCATCTGCATATGACTTCATTTTTTAAAATTTATAGTGACAATCTGTCTCTCTAGTTCAGCTGTTTGGGGTCTTGATCAAGACACTGATGGCTTGTTGAGGATACCCCATCTGTGAATGGATAATACTTTTGTATTTTCAAGCAAGGTATGAACTTGCTGTTACTTGGAGATGTCGTTGGTATTTATATTTCTTATTGTTTGCCTTTGTTAGTTATAGCTCATTCTGTAATGCCATTAGCCTGTAACCATAGCAAAGTAATTCTTCTGTAATGAATCTCTACATTACTGATAAAAAAAAAAAATTTTGAACTGAATATTATTAAACTGTAGCTCAGTGTCTCCTCTGATGGACTTGGAGATGCCAGACACTGAGAACATTTTATTTATTATTGATATGACACTTTTGGTTGAGGTGCTCTAGAGGAAACAAGATTATTCACCACCAATAACTAGAAAATAGACAGTGTTGCTGAATGGCCCTAAGAATCAATGCTAATATATGCTGAACAAACTTCTGTCACTTCTGGCATCTAAACTGGTATATCTGTCTGTGTTTCATTACTGCACTATACAACTGTTTAGCAGTTCAGCATACTTTATTTAATCTCCTCATCATAGAACAAAATTCCTTCTCTTACAATTGCTTTAACATTTAAATGAGCATTGTGTGCCACTTTTATGTTTGTCTTTGAAATGAAGTAGGGAGGACCAGCTTTATGGCTGTAAGAATGTACTCTTCTGATGCAGGAATGATTATTTCATCTTTGTAGCTTGCATATTCCTGAATTCTGGGGCATCTGGATTAACAACATCTCTTCTTTGACAGATTCTTTTCTTACAGAATTGTTTAACCTTCTGTAATATGGGATATTTTATTTTTTTCCTGTCTATGCCAATGTGAATTGTCTTTGAACTTATTCTGTTAGTTCATTACTTTTTTCCCTTTTCAGAAAGCAAGTTGTCCATTTCATTTTTTTGGCATTGTATCTTGTATTTAGGATACAAATAACACATGGTGCCTCTGTTGGACAGGAATTCTTGCAGGATATGGCTTTTTCCAAACTATATTCTTATTTGTACTCTCATGTGTTTGAAAGTATTTTAAAAAGCAAAATTTTTTTTTTTTAATTTATCGGCATATTACATTCATTTTGACAGGTTCTAGTATGGCTTTGTTTTTAATAGATTATACACTGTTATATTCTCTTTGTTGATAGAAACACGAGTGTATATTTTGTATTTATCATTATACTTCTGAGATAGAATTCAGGTTCATTGTTTAGTGTATACATACATCTTTTTTTCCACTTTTTACTTTGACTATTGACTTTCATTCTTGTTTTACACTGTTAATTGTGTTTGTATTTTTTTTCTTACTTCTTTGCTAGGCTAATCTTTGTTTAATCCTGAACTATTTGCTGCTTTTTGGTGTTGATCTACATATTATTCCTAAGTGAAATGGCATTAATTTTTATCCTAATAGGAAATGTTCATGTAATTTGAGGGTAATGTATATGTTTTAACGTTGATGACGTTGGTGATCAAGAAGAGGAGGAGGAGTGTGAGGGCAGCACCAAGGATCAAATGGTGGAAAATGAAAAAGGGTAATTGTGAGGTGGAGTTCAGGGAAGAGTTAAGACAGGCACACAGTGGCAGTGAAGAGTTACCAAATAGCTGGGTAACTACAGCAGAGCTAGTAAGGGAGATGGCTAGAAAGGTGCTTAGTATGACATCTGGACAGAGGAAGGACAACAAGGAGACATGGTGGTGGAATGAGGAAGTACAGGAGAGTATACAGAGAAAGAGGTTGGCAAAGAAGAAGTGGGATTGCCAGAGAGATGAAGAAAGTAGACAGGAGTATAAGGAGATGAGGTGCATGGCAAAGAGAGAGGTAGCAAAGGCTAAGGATAAGGCATATGAAGAGTTGGAAGGTTGGACACTAAGGAGGGAAAAAAGCACCTGTACCAAATGGTTAGACAGAAGGACCAAACTAGGAAAAATGTGCAGCAGGTAAAGGTGATAAAGGATAATGAGGGAAACATACTCACAAGCGAGGAAAGTGTGTTGAGCAGATGGAAAGAGTACTTTGAGGGGTTGATGAATGAAGAGAATGAGAGGGAGAGAAGGTTGGATGATGTAGGGATAGTGAATCATGAAGTGCAATGGATTAGCAAGGAGGAAGTGAGGATAGCTATGAAGAGGATGAAGAATGGAAAAGCTGTTGGTCCAGATGACATACCTGTGGAAGCATGGAAGTGTTTAGGTGAAATGGCAGTAGAGTTTCTAACCAGATTGTTTAATGCAATCTTGTAAAGTGAGAGGATTCCTGAGGAATGGAGAAATAGTGTTTTGGTACCAATTTTTAAGAATAAGGTGATGTGCAGAGCTGTAGTAACTACAGAGGTATTAAATTGATCAACCACAGCATGAAGTTATGGGAAAGAGTAGTGGAAGCTAGGTTAAGAAGGGATGTGATGATTAGTGATCAGCAATATGGTTTCATGCCAGGAGAGAACACTACAGATGTGATGTTTGCTCTGAGAGTGTTGATGGAGAAGTACAGAGAATGTCAGAAGGAGTTGCATTGTGTTTTTGTAGACTTAGAGAAAGCATATGACAGGGTGCCTAGAGAGGAGTTTTGGTATTGTATGAGGAAGTCGGGCATGTCAGAGAAGTATGTAAGAGTGGTACAGGATACGTATGAGGGTAGTGTGACAGCAGGGAGGTCTGCGGTGGGAGTGATGGATGTGTTTAAGGTGGAGGTGGGATTACATCAAGGATCAGCTCTGAGCCCTTTCTTATTTGCAATGGAGATGGACAGGTTGACAGATGAGATCAGACAGGAGTCCCGTGGACTATGATGTTTGCAGATGACATTGTGATCTGTAGTGAGAGTAGGGAACAGGTGGAGGAGACCCTGGAGAGATGGAGATATGCTCTAGAGAGAAGAGGAATGAAGGTTAGCATAACTAAGACAGAATATATGTGTGTGAAAGAGAGGGAGGATAGAGGAATGGTAAGGTTGCAGGGAGTAGAGATGGTGAAGGTGGATGAGTTTAAATACTTGGGATCAATAGTTCAGAGTAACGGTGAGTGTGGAAGAGAGGTGAAGAAGAGAGTACAAGCAGGATGGAGTGGGTGGAGAAGAGTGTCAGGAGTGATTTGTAACAGACGAGTACCAGTAAGAGTGAAAGGGAAGGTCTACAAGAGGGTAGTGAGACCAGCTATGTTATATGGATTGGAGACAGTGGCATTGACAAAAAGGCAGAAGTTAGAGCTGGACGTGGCAGAGTTAAAGATGTTAAGATTTGCACTGGGTGTGACAAGGGTGGACAGGATTAGGAATAGGTATGTTAGAGGGTCAGCCCAGGTTGGAAGGTTTGGAGACAAAGCCAGAAAAGCAAGATGATGTTGGTTTTGACATGTGCTGAGGAGGCATGCTGAGCATATTGGGAAAACGTTGCTAAGGATGAAGCTACCAGGTAACAGGAAATGAGGAAGGCCTAAGATAAGGTTTATGGATGTGGTGGGAGAGGACATGCAGGTGGTTGGTGTGACAGAGCAAGATGCAGAGGACAGGAAGAAATGAAAACAGATGATCCACTGTGGCGACCCCTAACGGGAACAGCTGAAAGAAGATGATTATGACTGTATATATTTTAAAGTGTTCCTGTGAATTATTTTATACAGAGGAAAGTCAAAGATCATTTAAAATTAGGTTACAGGAACGCATTAGGGGTATCAAGAATCAACGCCTTGAGAGACCCTTGCGAATGCATTTTAAACAATTTTATGCTGGTAATCTAGATTCTTTGAAAGGTAGTATCTTAGAAGATGTCTCTATAGGGGTGGGGGAACATGTGGATATAAAAGACAACTTATTGTATAAAGAAACTTTGTATATACTTAAATACAATACACTGACACTGCATGGTTTGAATAAGGAGTGCAACTGGAAATATGTAATTTAATAATTAATACTTGTTAAGTTGATTTAATTAATTAATTCATGCCGTTTGGAGTGTGTATAAATGTAGAGACAACACAGTGTGATTTTTACTCCTTAAAGACATTTTGTGCCGAGGCACTAGAGAGATAATAAATGTGTGTATTTTCTACCTGGTTGTGGAGCTTTTGTCTGTGGTAGTTGTATTTATGACATAAGGGTTTGTACCTAACCTCTTAAGTTTGTGAACAATGCCAGAGTGGGGTATTGTTTCAAATGTCTTGGCCAGGTCAAGAAATACAGTGTGAACCATTTTGCTGTTGTCCATTGCTTTGGTGACTTCTCAAAGAAGTTCACCAGGTTGAGTAGGCATGATCTGCTCTTGATAAAATCAAATTGGGTTGGCCCAGGGTCTGGAGGTTTCCTATGTTATTATTGATCATTTCCATGATAATTCTTCATTGGCTTTGTATATGAGACAAGTGAGACTTATGGGTCTGTGGTTTCAGGGTCTGTAGATTATTTCCATTTTCCAGGTTTCCAGTAACCAACACATTTCTCATATTGTGTAATTGTTTCCAATAAAACTGAATTTTCCTGACACTCTTCCCACTGATAATGTCATGCCTCTTGGGTAACCTCAGCTATGATATTGACATTTGATGTCTTTTTCTTCTTTTTTTTATAGCATCAAAACTGTCAGCCTTTTTTATCTTCTGCCAGTTTTTCATTTTTGCATAGGCATCTCTCTCTTCATTTGTCAACCTCTTAGCTCCGCTCCTTTCCTTTTGTCTGGCTGTATCTTTTTCCACAACTCCTTATTTTCTTGACAGAGTGCTTTAGAATCTTTCTCAACACTTCACTGATGCAATACCATTTCTTCCACTGTACTCATCATCTGCATTCCCCCGTTTAAGCTGTGACTGCAGTTCTTACAACCCTGAAATGGCTACCCAACACTTGTGTTCTTATGGCACTTGACAATGACATTCCAAGGAGAGTGCACCATGCCATCCTAAAACCACTGTTCTCCAGTGGCTTCCTTTCTTCTACCCCTGTCACTTTGAATTAGTGAGGAATGAGTATAGTACGCTTCCCTTTCTTGTCAGAATGCTCTCTGCTCAAAGTAATCTTCAATCAGAGCGTTCATGAATTTCTTCTCCCCTTTTAAGAGGATATGTGGACTTCTAGATTTACTGTTAGAA